>NC_047109.1:99142230-99442230 GCF_902500255.1 Thalassophryne amazonica
ATGAAAGTCAGTAGATGCAAGACTGAGTACATGTGTGTGAATGGGAGGGAGCCCAGTGGAATAGTGCAGTTACAAGGAGTAGAAGTGGTGAAAGTAGATGAGTTTAAATATTTGGGTGAGACCAGCTATGTTGTATGGTTTAGAGACGGTGGCACTAACATAAAGACAGGAGGCAAAGCTGGAGGTGGCAGAGCTGAAGATACTGAGATTCTCTTCGGGAGTGACGAGAATGGACAAGATTAGGAATGAACATATCAGAGGAACAGCTCAGGTGGGACGGTTTGGAGACAAAGTCAGAGAGGCGCGATTGAGATGGTTTGGACATGTGCAGAGGAGGGACCCAGGGTATATAGGGAGAAGGATGCTGAGGATGGAGCCACCAGGCAGGAGGAGAAGAGGGAGGCCAAAGAGGAGGTTTATGGATGTGCTGAGGGAGGACATGCAGGTGGCTGGTGTGACAGAGGAAGATACAGGGTGAGATGGAAATGATTGATCTGCTGTGGCAACCCCTAATGGGAACAGCCGAAAGACAAAGAAGAAGTGAAAGACATTAATGCCAAAGACCTGCCATTGGAACCATCTTTTCTAATTTTAGGTATATATCCCAAAATACACAGGTTTAAAAAATGGCCATCTCTTTATTGATATTTGCCTTTTACAAGCAAAAAAGCTAATTGCAGTACATTGGAAAAATGTACTGCAAAAGTGTTGGACAGTGGATCAAATAAACACTGGCTACACTTCCACTGGAAAAGATCACATACATACTGAAAGGGAAAAAGGACATGTTGAAAGTATATGGAGACCTTTCATACTCTTCACTGAGGGCATGGACTTAACAGAAGATCAAGAGGAAGATGACACATAAGAACAGTTTAGAGACAGTCCCTGTGAATTTGGATTGATTTTTTAATGGATATGATTTTTTTAATACTGTGATTTTTGTGTCTGAGAGGATGTTCTCTTACGTTTGTTCATGTAACTTAAAAAAACTAAACTGACAAATAAATATATTGTTGGAAAAAACAGTGCATCCTAACGTTTCAGACAAAACCTGTTTTCTACAATCGAGTTCAGAACGCTCACTGTAGCGTAGACTCGGAGGGAAATGGTGGACTGTGTGACACGTTTTCTGCCTGGTTTGCTCTGAATGTCACCCCAATTATGATAATTACCACAGAAATATGACAGAAATGTCAAGGGACCTTGAAAAAGAGGTAACTAATAGACAAAATTATATCCTCAGTTGCACTGAAGGTGAACTCAGCCTGAACACAGACTAAAGAGAAAAAAATTTCAAGTCTTGTTTGCAAAAAGATTTCCAGCCACAAAAGATGTAAGCAAAGCTAAAAATAGAAGTCTTAAGCAGTGACTACAACGGTAAGGTTAGTGTGGCTTTTGCCAGACTCTCTTCTGACCACAGATCATAAACACACACACCCACAACCTAACTTAGACAAACAAAGGAAAAAAGAAGAAGAAGAAAGATGAGTCAAATCCACAAAGATCATCAGGTTGAGATGACAGTAGGCCACATGCTGCTTGAAACCACTTCTGGATCCAAATTCAAAAAAAATCCTTCATTTTCTAGGATATTTTCCATCTGCTCAGCACATTTCATCAACATCCTCTGACAACTTTCTGAGTTAAATGTTGCTATGTGCCAAACAGTCTTCTGGTTTTCAGTTCCAGAAGATACTCCTAATCACCTCCAAACTTAAGTCACTTGTTTGTTATTTGTAATATTATTTATCTGCTCACCAACTGTGATTGAAATCTCTATTACTTTTTGAGTTAGTCTGCTAACAGACAAATGCCAACGAAGACACTACCTCCTTGGGAAGAGTAACAATAATTCAACTACAACCCTGGCAATAATTATGGAATCACCGGCCTCGGAGGATGTTCATTCAGTTGTTTAATTTTGTAGAAAAAAAGCAAATCACAGACATGACACAAAACTAAAGTAATTTCAAATGGCAACTTTCTGGCTTTAAGAAACACTATAAGAAATCAGGAAAAATAATTGTGACAGTCAGTACTTTTTTAGACCAAGCAGAGGGAAAAAATATGGACTCACTCAATTCTGAGGAATAAATTATGGAATCACCCTGTAAGTTTTCATCCCCAAAACTAACACCTGCATAAAATCATTCCAATGAGATTGATAAAGATGACTGCCTGAAGAGAACATGTAAATTTCCACAGTCATTGATGATATGGGGCTGCATGTCAGGTAAAGGCACTGGGGAGATGGCTGTCATTACATCATCAATAAATGCACAAGTTTATGTTGATATTTTGGACACTTTTCTTATCCCATCAATTGAAAGGATGTTTGGGGATGATGAAATCATTTTTCAAGATGATAATGCATCTTGCCATAGAAAAAAACTGTGAAAACATTCCTTGCAAAAAGACACAAGGTCAATGTCATGGCCTGCAAATAGTCCGGATCTTAATCCAATTGAAAATCTTTGGTGGAAGTTGAAGAAAATGGTCCATGACAAGGCTCCAACCTGCAAAGCTGATCTGGCAACAGCAATCAGAGAAAGTTGGAGCCAGATTGATGAAGAGTACTGTTTGTCACTCATTAAGTCCATGCCTCAGAGACTGCAAGCTGTTATAAAAGCCAGAGGTGGTGCAACAAAATACTAGTGATGTGTTGGAGCGTTCTTTTGTTTTTCATGATTCCATAATTTTTTCCTCAGAATTGAGTGATTACATTTTTTGCACCACAGACTAAAACAGTTAAATGTGGTCTATTAAACATTAGGTCTCTTTCTTCTAAGTCCCTGTTGGTAAATGATATAATTGATCAACATATTGATTTATTCTCCCTTACAGAAACTTGGTTACAGCAGGATGAATATGTTAGTTTAAATGAGTCAACACCCCCGAGTCACACTAACTGTCAGAATGCTCGTAGCACGGGCCGGGGCGGAGGATTAGCAGCAATCTTCCATTCCAGCTTATTAATTAATCAAAAACCTAGACAGAGCTTTAATTCATTTGAAAGCTTGTATCTTAGTCTTGTCCATCCAAATTGGAAGTCCCAAAAAACAGTTTTATTTGTTATTATCTATCGTCCACCTGGTCGTTACTGTGAGTTTCTCTGTGAATTTTCAGACCTTTTGTCTGACTTAGTGCTTAGCTCAGATAAGATAATTATAGTGGGCGATTTTAACATCCACACAGATGCTGAGAATGACAGCCTCAACACTGCATTTAATCTATTATTAGACTCTATTGGCTTTGCTCAAAAAGTAAATGAGTCCCCCACCACTTTAATCATATTTTAGATCTTGTTCTGACTTATGGTATGGAAATAGAAGACTTAACAGTATTCCCTGAAAACTCCCTTTTGTCTGATCATTTTTTAATAACATTTACATTTACCCTGATGGACTACCCTGCAGTGGGGAATAAGTTTCATTACGCTAGAAGTCTTTCAGAAAGCGCTGTAACTAGGTTTAAGGATATGATTCCTTCTTTATGTTCTCTAATGTCATATACCAACACAGAGCAGAGTAGCTACCTAAACTCTGTAAGGGAGTTAGAGTATCTTGTCAATAGTTTTACATCCTCATTGAAGACAACTTTGGATGCTGTAGCTCCTCTGAAAAAGAGAGCTTTAAATCAGAAGTGTCTGACTCCGTGGTATAACTCACAAACTCGTAGCTTAAAGCAGATAACCCGTAAGTTGGAGAGGAAATGGCGTCTCACTAATTTAGAAGATCTTCACTTAGCCTGGAAAAAGAGTTTGTTGCTCTATAAGAAAGCCCTTTGTGAAGCTAGGACATCTTTCTACTCATCACTAATTGAAGAAAATAAGAACAACCCCAGGTTTCTTTTCAGCACTGTAGCCAGGCTGACAAAGAGTCAGAGCTCTATTGAGCTGAGTATTCCATTAACTTTAACTAGTAATGACTTCATGACTTTCTTTGCTAACAAAATTTTGACTATTAGAGAAAAAATTACTCATAACCATCCCAAAGATGTATCGTTATCTTTGGCTGCTTTCAGTGATGCCGGTATTTGGTTAGACTCTTTCTCTCCGATTGTTCTGTCTGAGTTATTTCATTAGTTACTTCATCCAAACCATCAACATGCTTATTAGACCCCATTCCTGCCAGACTGCTCAAGGAAGTCCTACCATTATTTAATGCTTCAATCTTAAATATGATCAATCTATCTTTGTTAGTTGGTTATGTACCACAGGCCTTTAAGGTGGCAGTAATTAAACCATTACTTAAAAAGCCATCACTTGACCCAGCTATCTTAGCTAATTATAGGCCAATCTCCAACCTTCCTTTTCTCTCAAAGATTCTTGAGAGGGTAGTTGTAAAACAGCTAACTGATCACCTGCAGAGGAATGGTCTATTTGAAGAGTTTCAGTCAGGTTTTAGAATTCATCATAGTACAGAAACAGCATTAGTGAAGGTTACAAATGATCTTCTTATGGCTTCAGACAGTGGACTTATCTCTGTGCTTGTTCTGTTGGACCTCAGTGCTGCTTTTGATACTGTTGACCATAAAATTTTATTACAGAGATTAGAGCATGTCATAGGTATTAAAGGCATTGCGCTGCGGTGGTTTGAATCATATTTGTCTAATAGATTACAGTTTGTTCATGTAAATGGGGAATCTTCTTCACAGACTAAAGTTAATTATGGAGTTCCACAAGGTTCTGTGCTAGGACCAATTTTATTCACTTTATACATGCTTCCCTTGGGCAGTATTATTAGACGGTATTGCTTAAATTTTCATTGTTACGCAGATGATACCCAGCTTTATCTATCCATGAAGCCAGAGGATACGCACCAATTAGCTAAACTGCAGGATTGTCTTACAGACATAAAGACATGGATGACCTCTAATTTCCTGCTTTTAAACTCAGATAAAACTGAAGTTATTGTACTTGGCCCCACAAATCTTAGAAGCATGGTGTCTAACCAGATCGTTACTCTGGATGGCATTTCCCTGATCTCTAGTAATACTGTGAGAAATCTTGGAGTTATTTTTGATCAGGATATGTCATTCAAAGCGCATAATAAACAAATATGTAGGACTGCCTTTTTGCATTTACGCAATATCTCTAAAATCAGAAAGGTCTTGTCTCAGAGTGATGCTGAAAAACTAATTCATGCATTTGTTTCCTCTAGGCTGGACTATTGTAATTCATTATTATCAGGTTGTCCTAAAAGTTCCCTAAAAAGCCTTCAGTTGGTTCAGAATGCTGCAGCTAGAGTACTGACGGGGACTAGCAGGAGAGAGCATATCTCACCCGTGTTGGCCTCCCTTCATTGGCTTCCTGTTAATGCTAGAATAGAATTTAAAATTCTTCTTCTTACTTATAAGGTTTTGAATAATCAGGTCCCATCTTATCTTAGGGACCTCATAGTACCATATTACCCCATTAGAGCGCTTCGCTCTCAGACTGCGGGCTTACTTGTAGTTCCTAGGGTTTGTAAGAGTAGAATGGGAGGCAGAGCCTTCAGCTTTCAGGCTCCTCTCCTGTGGAACCAGCTCCCAATTCAGATCAGGGAGACAGATACCCTCTCTACTTTTAAGATTAGGCTTAAAACTTTCCTTTTCGCTAAGGCTTATAGTTAGGGCTGGATCGGGTGACCCTGGACCATCCCTTGGTTATGTTGCTTTAGACGTAGACTGTGTTTCATAATTATTGTATGGCCTTGCCTTGCAATGTGGAGCGCCTTGGGGCAACTGTTTGTTGTGATTTGGCGCTATACAAGAAAAAAGTTGATTGAAGTTGATTGAGTTGATATTTTTGCCAGGGATTGTAGATGAGCACTCAGAGAGATGTACAGAGTAGTACAGTCATTGTCACAAGTTTTACATTCTATATCCTGTACTGATTTCCCCTCATCTCAGGTGTCTCAAGTACGTCTGTCCGGGTCAACAGCATGAACAGTACCTGACTTGAATGCCTGAGTGAAACGTGACTCATGTCACTTGTCTGTGCAACTGCACAACACAATGAAGATTCACACTTTTCTTTTTCATTAGAGATTAAAATCAGGTGTCACTGTGTTGATGCACACTTTCTCACACGTGTTGTGTACTGCCATTCCACACACAAAGCACACAAATGATGCAATAAAAAGGTTAAACATTAGTGACGGTCACTAACTAGGACAAACACACACCAAGACAATCTGCTACACTGCACCAGGAGGTGATAGTACGTTGTGACTGTAACCTCCTTCTGGCCCCACCAGCACAAACAAACACATGGACACGCAGCAGGCGCATCAGCTTTCAGCAACAATTGTAGATGGACATCAAGTATCGTTTAATCAAATTATTCAACTGTTTATATGTCGTACTGCAAACGCTGCTGATCCAGTTATTGAATGTAGATCACCAAAGAAACAGCCAGAAGTTCAATGTCGGACAATCCTTTCTGCTTTAACAAAAAACAAAGAGCTGACAGAGTTAGCCTTCTGCTCTTTATTTCTGATTCGCTGGGAAGAGATTTACACTGTGCTGTCTTCACAATTTGACACATATTAATCTCTGTAGCATCTCGGCGCTGGTGTAGTTTTCCGGTTTTAACTCTCCCTCTGTCTATTATTCTCCTCTCCTCTCCCCCCAGGGTGTGTTTGATAGTCGGAGGTTATTATCTCTACCGCCTCATCCTTCCATCTTCAAAGGGAGACGACTGTATCTATCAAGCTTTAGTGTGTTTAAGAGGGGCTTCGGGCCGCGCAGAGCTCTGCTCCCAGTCTGACTGAAAAGTGCTGCTGAACTGGGAGGACTGTACGGTATAAAAAATAAAAACTATACTCCTGGTTATCAGCTGTCTACTTTATAATGTACGCAGACCCATGTCACTGTCTGAACTAGAGGGGCAAAAATTAATCGACAAATTAAAACTGATTAAATTAACTGCCAGCTATTTTGTTAATTAATAGCTTTCAGTATTTGTTTTTATAAATTGTGCAAATTCTTCAATTTCCCCTTCTTACAAGAGAGTATTTCTGGTTTATTTACGCATTTCTAACAGTAAACTCAATATCTGAGTTGTAGACAAAACAAGACATTTGAGGACGTCATCTTGAGCTTGCATGAACTGATCGATAAATTTCACCATTTTCAGACATTTTATGGACAAACTAATGGTTTAATCCAGAAAATAAACATATTAACTGATTCTAATCTACCAACTAATGATTACTTCCAGGCCTGTGAAATATGTTAGGATTTTTATTTTCTTTTGTGTGTGTGTCTCTCTCAGAATTAGGCAAAGCTGTGCACAGATTTTCTGCTTATTTTCCTAAAAAGTAACTTGTTACCATGGTGGTGCATGAAAACAAGGTGTCTTATAATTTCAAATAAATCTGAAAGAGCACTCCTCGCTAGGTAATTAAGTGCCAGACACAGTTTACAATGTGGTATCCCTCATCTGATTGGTGCAGATGGACAAAACATAGACAAAAAAAAAGTTATTTCAGACCACATTTTCCTTGACTTTTGACCAAACTCCTTTAAAATATAATCACATCTAGAAATCTAACCAAGTAATATTCCCACCAAGTTTGAAGGAAATCTGTTCAGACACTTTTACATCATCTTGGCCACATACACACAGTGTAAACAACACCCTGCTATCGGCGGATTGATGATGCAAACATCCAGGAATCTGTAGTCACACTTATTATGCAGCATCTGATCTTCACCTGTGATATGATGCCATTCTCCCGCATTTAATAATTCCACGGCGTATTTGCTTTTGTTTCAACCTACACACACAAACAGATTCTCAATCTTGTTTCTGCAGAACAACAATGATTTATTTGTTCAGTCTGGTCATCCAGAGTCAAAAGGAAAGTCACAGGATCATTCACATGCTTTGCATCTGGAACAAAAGCCAAAAAAAAAAAAACCCAAACAAAAAAAAAAAAACCCAAACAAAAAAAAACACTCAGATGGAATTTTACACTTCTCCTTTTGGACTCGTACACCTTTGCATCATTTTGTGCCGAAAAATGCTGCTCATCTACTCCCAGCTTCTGTATGATGAAACTACTGAATCACTGCTAATTTTTTTTAAATTCAATATGTATTAGAGCCCTGGCCAAGACAGCTGTCACAGTTCAGAAAACTTGCATAAACTTTGTAGAAATCATCATATACCAAAACAAAATATACATAAGCAATATACAATAGACCTGGAAATAATCAGACGGTGGGAATACATTAGGCTCAGAAAGGAGGAAGCCACAAATTCCAATAGGATCTGCCTCCAGTCGCATTGCAATGTGTTTAAAATCTGTGAGTGAGGTCAGCTCTTCTGTCTGCAGGAGAGTCCAAGCAGCAAACTTAAAAAAGATTGTTTACCAAGTCTGGCACGAACCTTTCGGAACAGACAATCAAACAACGGAAACTGAGTGCAAGTCGTACCTGCTGGTTTTAAGTGAAATGTGCTATGCATGCACACAAAAAAATAAATATAATAAATATTACTGTTCCCCTCCCCTCCCGGGTACTGATGATGCGTTTAGCAGCTGACATCGTTAAATAGGTGGCTGGCGCAATTTTGTAGACAGCAAGGCTTTAGCTTTATTGATAACTGGTCTTCGTTCTGGGGCCGCCGTGGCTGTGCTGATGCCGGACGGCCTCCACCCTAATGGGGAAGGCGCTGCCATCTTGTCTGCAAACATAGATAGAGCGCTACAGGGAGGGTACCATTAGGAATTTACAGAAGGGCCACGGAGCAGTGATTAGAGACGCTGCAAGGCTTATGACAATGTGAATGTGGAATCCATTAGCTTAGTGGGGAAATTAGTGCAGAAAATCCACTATGGTGATAGTGCAGTTTATCTGCCAGGGAGGGAAATTCAAACAAGTTGAGACTGTGGTCTGGCTTCCACAGATGTGTCCATAAAAATCATAGAGGGATATGCTTTGCAAACTTAATACCATTACTATACTGGATGATGTTGAAATTGAGGATGGCCCAGTGGTTGTTCTCAGCAATAGCAAGATTTTGTGTCTGCTACCTACAACGTGTGTGGAATGTCTCAAACCTAAACCTACTTCTAGGCATCTTATAATCTTATATATGTACTCTGGAACCCACCCCTAAATCTAAACAGTTCAACTGTCAACCCCACTGAGGTCCTTAGTCTGGGTCTCGTTAACGTAAGATCACTGTCCTCAAATCTTTGTTGATTAAAGATCTAATTATTGATCATCACTTAGATATGATTGGGTTATTTGAAACCTGGCTTAAACCTACAGCTGTCCTCCCCATAAATGAGGCCTGCCCACCACATATACATTTAGTCATGTCCCTCGTGATGCGAATCAAGGTAGGGTGTTGCTCTTACTTATAAATCTAGGTTTAGCTTATTAGCTGTTGGGGGTCACAAATATACTCGATTGAGCATCTGATTCTCCGCTCTGCTCAGGATATTACGCATTGCCAAGGTCAGAAGAATAAAATCAGCCGTATTACTTTGTCACTGTATATAAGCCCCCCGCCCATATTCTGAATTCTTAGAGAAATTTGGTGCGTTCATCTCAAACTTGTCAACTAGTGCAGATAACATTCTGATCAGTGGTACCTTTACATTCATATAAATAAGCCTTCTGATCCCTCTGCAAATCATTTATGGAAATTGTGATGCATTAGGATTTCGGCAATACATTCGGGACTCGACGCACATTAGTGGAAATATCCTGGATCTGGTTCTCACACGTGGTATTGCTGTCACGAACAATGACATCATGCCTCTTACATCAGTGGTCTCTGATCGCTCACTTATTAAGTTTACAGTTTCGCTGCCCCGTGTTTAGTGGAACAACAACCTTATATATCACGATGGCGATGCATCAATGCCTCAACTTAGACTGCCTGATGTCTTAGATTCACATCTGGCATATACCCAATCAGTAGACAGACTAGTGGATAGTTTAAACTCAGTGCTCAAAACTACACTCGACATGATTGCACCACCTGTGTTAAAACCATGCTCCCCCCAAATCACAGTCACCTTGGTTCAATGATTACCTGCATGCCTCAAGCATAAGGCAAGAGGTCTAAAACGGAAATGGCATTGTTCAAAATTAGAAGTATTCCACCTTGCATGGCATGATGCCATCTTAGACTACAAGCATGCGTTATTGGCTACAAAGTGGACCTATTACTCTGATTTGATCAACAAAAACAAGCATAACTCAAAGTTCTTGTTTGACACGGTGGCAAACACTTATTCATGGACACACCCCTGTAGTTCGCTATCCTTTTACAGCACAAGATTTCCTGGATTACTTTGAGAAGAAATTGAAGACATTAGGTTAACATATCCCAGCATGCCTTAATCCAGCCACTACACCCTGCTATTGAGGTGGGCGCCATTACTGAGGTATTACCCAGAGTTACAGAATTTGATAGTATCTCACTAGGTCTGCTGACGAAAACCCGTGACATCAACAAAAAGCGCAACCTGTTTATTTGATCCTATACCAACAAAACTGTTTAAGGACCTGTGGTCCACTCTTGGGCCGACTGTGCTGGAAATTATTAATCTTTCTTTAACTTCTGGATCTGTTCCTAAATGTTTCAAATCGCAGTGATTAAACACATTACTTAAGAAACCTAATCTTAACCCTAGTGTATTGAAAAACTATCGCTGATATCAAAAAAATTCTGGAAAAAGTGGTGTCAAGGCAGCTCATAGACTATCTTACTGAGAATAATCTCTTTGAGCCACTGCAGTCTGCTTTTAGACAATATCATTCCACAAGAGATGGCTCTCACTAAAGTGGTGAATGATCTTCTGCTTACAATGGATTCAGACACCACTATGGTTCTGGTGCTGTTAGATCTCAGTGCTGCATTTGATACAGTGGATCATCAAATTCTACTTGGTACGCTGGAAAATCATTTTGGGATTACTGGGAGTGCCCTTGCATGGCTGACGCCATACTTGACCAGTGTGTCTTACTGTGTTTTGTACAGTAACACTACCTCTAACCTTAGTGACATGAAATTTAGGATTCCACAGGGGTCCATCTTAGGCCCCTGCTTTTCTCACTTTAGTTAGCACCCCTTGGGCACATATTGTGGCATTTTGGGATTAAATCAAATCAATTTTATTTATATAGCGCCAAATCACAACAAACAGTCGCCCCAAGGCGCTTATATTGTAAGGCAAAAGCCATACAATAATTACAGAAAAACCTCAACGGTCAAAACGACCCCCTGTGAGCAAGCACTTGGTGAAGTGAGAAGGAAAACTCCCTTTTAACAGGAAGAACCTCCAGCAGAACCAGGCTCAGGGAGGGGGCAGTCTTCTGCTGGGACTGGTTGGGGCTGAGGGGAGAGAATCAGGAAAAAGACATGCTGTGGAAGACAGCAGAGATCATCACCAATGATTAAAAGCAGAGTGGTGCATAGAGAGCAAAAAGAGGTGAATAAAAGAAACACTGGGTGCATCATGGGAAAACCCCCAGCAGTCTAAGTCTATAGCAGCATAACTAAGGGATGGTTCAGGTCCACCTGATCCAGCCCTAACTATAAGCTTTTCAAAAAGGAAGTTTAAGCTTAATCTTAAAAGTAGAGAGGGTGTCTGTCTTTTCAGTATCACTGTGAGACAAGACCTTTCTAATTTTAGAGATATTGCGCAAATGCAAAAAGCAGTCCTACATTACCTTTCACTGCTATGCTGATGATACTCAGTTATACATGCCGATAACTGCTGGTGATCTCGTTCACATAAAATCCTTAGAAGATTGCCTTGCATCAGTGAGAATTGGATATCTAGAAACTTCCTACTTTAAACTCATAAGAACTGAAATGATGGTTCTTGGTCCAGTGAGACATCAGCATCAATTTGACCAGTTAACGCTCAGCCTTGGCTCGTGTGTCATACATCACACTGAAAAAGTGAGGAACCCTGGGGTAATTTTTGTTCCTACAAAGTCCTTTGACCTCCACATTAGAATTATTATGAGGACTGCTTTCTTCCACCTGCGAAATATAGCGAAGATTCGTCCCATCCTGTCTATGGCTGATGCTGAGACCCTGATCCTGCCTTTATCTCTCCTAGATTGGACTACTGCAATATTCTATTTTCTGGTTTACCGCAGTCCAATTGGTTCAAAATGCTGCAGCAAGACTTTTGACACAAGCACAAAGTACAACCACATTACACCCATTTTGGAATCCCTTCACTGGCTTCTTGTCCCAGTGAGATCAGATTTTAAGGTTCTGCTACTAACCTATAAAATTATTCATGGACTGGCACCTCCTACCTAGCTGACCTAATTAAACCTTACGTACCGGCCTCGGGCTTTACGTTCTCAGGGTGCAGGACTACTTTGTGTCCCTAGGGTGAATAAGAAGTCTGCAGGTCACAGAGCTTTCTCTTATCGTGCCCCTGTTCTGTGGAATGATCTCCCTGCGGCAATAAAACAGTCAGATTCTGTGGAGACTTTCAAGTCCAGACTTAAGACGCACTTATTTTCCCTTTTGTATGGCTAGCATACTGGTACAGTTTTGTTTTACGCTTTTTATTCTTTTAATTAATTTTATTAGGAAAAGGAGCGTACCGCGGCCTCACCTTTACCTAAAGTCTGGGTCTTTTAGTGAAGTTTAGGGCTAGTGGCCGGCGATCACCTTAGTATTTCTCTTTCTTGTTGTTTAATGCTAGCAAATTATACTATATTTCTTGTCTTTCTGATGCCTGATTCAGTTTTTTCTCTCTGTTTAAGGTGCAGCTCCATCCAGAGATGGGAGTTGTATTTGTGCTGGCGATCCTCCTGTCCTGTGCACCAACAGCATTTCCTGTATATTCGTTTTGTGAATTGTTCTGTAATTTATGTTTGTAGCATGGCCCAAGCAGAGGGTCACCCCTTTGAGTCTGCTCTGCTTGAGGTTTCTTCCTCAGAGGGAGTTTATCCTTACCACTGTTGCTTTGGTGGTTAGTAAGATTAGGCCTTACTTGTGTGACGCGCCTTGATGCAACTCTGTTGTGATTTGGTGCTATATAAATGAAAATAAATTGAAATTGAATTGACTGTAATATTATTATTAATGTACACAGACAGCGCTGCCATAACAGGTGTGGAGTGAATTGAAATACAACAATTTAACGTCTGAGTGCTGTCGCAGCTGCACATCTGTAATCTGGCTGCAAAGTGACATTTGTGCAGCTGACGCACATCTCATCTCAAACAGACGAGTGCTGCTGCACACCTGCAGGAACAGTGTGCAGCGGTAATTGCGAAAACAGAGCAGCACATCTGCCATCAAACACCCCAAATCAGGGTACAGTAAACATTCTGAGTAAAACACAGCAACAAAGGTCCAGCAGGTTACATCAGTTTCTTATTCCTGCAATAACAACCTGATGCCAATAAATGATTATATTGCAAAATGATAGGCGAAATGTCATTGCATTTGATCTTAGGCTCTGTCTGCGACCAATTCTCTGATTAAATCTGAAATAGCTCAGTAGCCAGAGGCTCAAAATGAACTGCTTCATTTCTGTCGATCGGCGCTCGGAGCGCGGCGCACTCTCAGCAGCTGTGGGCGGTCTTTAAACCGGCTGGAGCACTCCTTAATCTGTGTAATCCCATAGAATTGTCCCTGAAAGCCATCTGAATTTTCCGAATGGTGTCCACCTGGAGGTCTCTCACAGTTTCTGGAAAAAATTGATGCAGCAAAGCTCCAAATTGTTCATACATTTATTCGCAATAAAATCCGAAGAGAGAGGTGGACCACTGCTCACACAAAGCCTGCTCACAGGCGAATGACGCAACCGACAGGCGTGAAAAAACTCACGCATGCGCATGAAGTTCAGCTTGGCTGATGCAATCACACGCGATTCAAATCCATATGGTTTTTGAAAAAAATAAAAAGGTCGGATACTTTTCTAACAGAGCTTGTACATTGATAAAAGCTATAATAATACTATTACTGAGTGATGAATTGGAGTGTCTTGGTTTGTCATTGTGCTGTATGAAGAATAAACTTCTCATATATTCAGACTGAGATTGGGAGGGGAACAACTCATGGAGCCATGAGGTCACTGGCATTGTTCACTCGTCGGAGGATGAAGGTCCAAATCTTCAGGTCCTGGTGCTTCCTGTCTTACTGTATGATTGCAAGACTTGGATGCTAACCAGTGACCCAAGTTGATGACTGAATGTCTCTGGTACCAGGTATCTTCTGAGTCTCCTTGGGTTCCAATGGAAAGACTGTGTGTCAAATGAGTGGTTACTTATGGGAACTCAAATTAGGAGTATAATTGCAAGGTGAGGGAGCACAATCATGTGGCACACTTCTCTGTGCATGATCGAGCTGCGGGTGCCTCAGTGCTGAAGACGCCCAGTGGAGCAGAAGGTCAAGCAGATGTTCACATTGCAGCTGCAGCAGATTTATGGTTACTTTCAAGAGGTGGGGATGGACCAGATTTCTGCATGGGTGGTTTTTCCCAGGACCCAGGACTGTTCCATGGTGTGATGGATGTGGTGACATCAAGTAGTAGTACTGCAGTAAACTGTTAATCACTAGTATTGGGTTCCTTGGTAGCAGCATCATGGAAACGTCCCATAAAATCATAAGTGTGGGACATGACACCTGAATTGGAAGATGTTCTCTGCAGAATGTGCATGTTGCTCACTTTTAAAGACACCCATATATTACTTGGATGATGTAATTTCTGCTTAAAATATATATATATATATATATATATATATATATATATATATATATATATATATCAATGCCACCTGCAGGATCAAAGGAACAAGATCATTCTTGGAAGCACTTTTACTTGCTTGTTCCAGCAGTGTGAATCACAGCTGGTGTCAATCTGAATGTGATAAGAGATATTCACTACAGTGAAGAATAGTCTTCCCAAAATTGCAAATCTGACCGAAAGTCCAAAAGATCAAAGTGCATCAAAAGTTGAGGACATAAAGTAGAGATGTTTGCTGAGAAATCCTTTTAATCACTGAAGAGACTTTGATGTTCTCTTATAAAAATGTAACTTTCAAGAGAAACGAGGAGAAAAGACAAGACTGTATTCCTCATTGTGGAGGTTAAAGCAAGAGGAGTCGACTCACCAAAACTCTGTTCTCCGTTTGTCTCCTTTGATCTCCAGTTTGACTCTCCTCCTCAGCGACAGCTTCACCTTCCTCCCCACCGCATCCCTCACACTCTCTGCACACCACACACACACATACACCAGATTAGAAAACTCTTACATTTCTGTGAAATGGTGTCAAAAGGTGTTTTTTTAAATGACAAGAGAAGATAAGGGCCGCTGTCAAGTGGTTTATCATGTATTATATAAATTCATAAGCCATTTCACTCCGAGTCTTAACTCGGACCCACGTTTTAATCAAAAGTTGAAGCTGAGTGAGAATTTCAACAGTTTGACTTCATCACCACCAGCAGATTACTGGATTTCTGCCGCTAAATGAGAAACTGTCCAAACCCACTGATTAGAAAGTACATATACATAATATTACGAAAGACATTAATACCTTCCAGATTGGACACACCAAAGAGAAGAATGTACTTTTTAAATTTACATACTATGAGTCCCTGTTCTCACATCTACATTCTCTAGATTTGGACTCAGTAAATGTTAGGGTGTGTCAAGATCTCACAATATTAAAATATGACAATATTTCTTGTTGCGATGAAAAACTGTTTTGTGAATTAAAGCAACTGAAAAGAAAAGGAAAAAAGTAGCGCCACAGCATCCCCCACCACCCTCGGGCCGTTCTGAGTGCTTTATTTTGAAAATCTCTAAATTGCTGTGTCGTCACTGCAGTGCTTTTCTAACAACCAATCAGACGGTTGTCTTCATGGTTTTAATAGTTTGCATTAGTGAGTATTATAGTGCGCTTAATTCATATTATTTTCTGACTAGGGGTGTAACTATACACCTCTCTCATGGTTTGTACAAATCACCATTTCAAGCTTATGATATGGTTCAAATCAAGGTATGTTCCTGTCAGGTTTTCCTAATCAGGTACAGAGCAAATGACTTGTACAAAATTGATACTCGGATTAGGGATACACTGATCCACAATTTTTCACTTCCGATCCGATCTCGATACCTGAATTTGGATATCTGCAAATACTTTTCCAATCAGATACCAGAGCTCTGTTTCCTTAATATTATTATTATAGTCATTATTGTTGATTTATATGACGATTTCTTAAAAAGGAGACCTGAACGTTCAGCTACAATTTGCCAGAAGGGGTATCTAAGATGAAAGCCTAGATTTGATGTATTGGTTAAAGGAATTAAGTACTTTTATATAGCCTTATTTTTATATACTTAAAGAGAAAAGACAGCACTCTCTCTTTGTTTGTCTCTGTCTCCCTCTCTCTCCTTCTAAATGTTCAATTACAGTGGAACTTTGACATGTAAAACATGTTTACATTGTCAAATCAAGTGTTGTTGTCGTCCATTCGGCTGCTCCCGGTTTTTTTGTTCGGGGTCGCCACATCGGATAGATCTGCACTGGTACTTGGCACAAGTTTTACGCCGGATGCCCTTCCTGATGCAACTCCAGTGACACCTGGAGAAACACACACAGCCGCTGGTGTTCCAAAGAAGTCTCCCATCCAAATACTAGCCGCATGCCGCACTGCTTAGCTTCTGAGATCCAATGGGATCAGGCTGACACAGAGCAGACCGGCTGCTTTGGTCAAATCAAGTGTTAAGAGTAAAATTAAAAATAAAGTTCTCTCTCACCCTCTCTTTCTGTCTATTGTTTGCGCTCTCGTTCTCTCTCTTTCGCTTTCTCTCTGTCTTTCTTTCTCTCTCTCTGACTTTTTCTCCCTCTCTCTCGTTTTTAGTGCTGCAAAATTTCGAACTTTTTGGAAACAAGAAGCCTTTCAACTGTAATATAAGCTGTAAATTTCTAAATGTAACATTAGCGATGCTCACGCACGGGAATTTAATGGAGATTTTTTTCCCCTTTCAGCGGATAGAATCTCTGTTCGGCTGTCCTTCTTAGCTGCGATCTGTGCTGGAGTTTCAAAGTTTTTCACAGCCTCGGGGATGCTGAAGTGGCTAACTTTTCAGCACACATTTTCAGCAATAATTCAGTTCATTTTTTGGAAAATCCGTGCTCGACAAACAGACAATTTGCACCAGAGAGCCGGGCGGAAATTTGTCACTACCCGCAGCTAGAACACTGTGGAAGACAGCTCTCTCAAACAGCTCAGCTTCAGAAACCTCCCCCCTTGCCTCCTCACACTCAGCAACAAACAAAGCAGAGCAAACAGCAGCAGTTCAGAGTAGGGCTGAAACGATGACTCGAATAACAAATAATTTGATTATAAAAAAATGATCAAGGCAAATTCTGTGCCTCGAAGCTTCGTTTAACGTTGTAGTACATATGCCAGGCCTGTGTGTGGCGCTGTAACGTCCCCAGAAAAACAACAGAAGAAGTCTAGAGCATGTGCTCTGGCCGTGTAACAGCTAATAATTTAGCCCTTAAAGCTACCACTTTCCAATGTAACACAGAGTAAAATAAAGCCTTTAAAGAGAAAGAGGGTCCACACTGATCATCTGAAATAGACTTACTGCACATTTAAAGTGAAGTAGTGTGTTTGTCTATTATTGAAAAACACACGGTCTGCTCGACGTGGTGAGTGACGGCCGGGCATCCATAGTCGAAGCCGGCTGCTGTCTGTTTTGTTCAGACTTGCGCTGACTGAGTGTTTCGCTTTTTCATTTTTGCTTTTTTTGGACAACACACAATGCTTTACAAACACGGTAACTTAAAAAAAACAAACAAAAACCAGTGACTGCGAGGCTTACATGTTCATCCTCCTGCTGAAATGCATCTGGTGAATCGCAGAGAAAGAGGGATAAAAAAAAAGTTACGTAGGGACCCAGTCCACCAACATTTAATAATAATAAAAAAAAAAAAAACTCAAAATGGTTACATTTTACAAGTTGGGGAAAAAAACAAAACAAAAACAACAACAACAGAAAGCCACATCCCATCGTCATTTCAGCAAAATGTCAAGACTTTGGCACAGTGACACTGCTTAGGAAGAGCCCTGGACTATTGATGTTTAAAAGCGCAAAAGTAGTTTTTATCCAATTACTCGATTAATAGCCAGAATAATCAATAGAATACTCGATTACTAAAATAATCGATTGCTGCAGCCCTAGTTGAGAGGATTCACAGTGGCTCCTCACGTATTGGAAAATGTCACGGGTTGGATCGGTATTTTACGATACTTGAATTATGTCGGATCAGATGGGTCACAACCTTAACTCATATTTCTGACATTTTCAAGACACAAAGGTTTATCTTTGGCCATACTCGTAAAATATTTGAAAATATAATCAGTAATGAAAATACTACTTTACTGTAGTTGTAGCCTTAATGAAAAAGCACAGGAATACTGATTCCTGCCATGACACACCCCCAATGTAAAGAATCGTTACTCTTTAACATATGATAAAAGGAGGTTTTTGCTTTATACCAAATATCAGAAATACATCAAATAAATTGGCAACAAGTTTAGAGAGTCGGGTTCAACAATTATAAAAAACATTAAAATATTTAAGGAAACAATTTTATTTTGAACTATAAATGTCTAAAACCTTGTTTTAAGAACACAATTAAGTAAACCACCTCCTTGGATTAATTTTTCTCTCATGTTGCTATATACACAGAAACTAAAACACTAAGATTTGGAATTACTGAGCAACAAAGAAAAAAACCACAGCACCATATTTTCCAAAGTATAAGTCACTTTTTATTTTTCCTCCTGGTTCGGGAGGTCCTGCGACTTATACTCATGTAATTTATACCCCCCCCCGCAAAATCAAACATTTGTTACTAATCATAATAAATATAATGACTTTTTATATAGGAATTTCACATTACTCAAAGCACTAAACAAAATAACTCTAAAAATAAAAGAATAAATTCCAATAATAAAAAGTACACTACAACAATCAGGGCTCGAAATAGTACGTGCATGTGCTAGTTTGTGCACGTTTTATTCGAGCGGTGCAGGTATTTTATACTGCACTTGCACTGGTGCAAGTAACTTTATCCAACTTTTATCAACTATAAGCACCAGTAAAATGAACCAATAAATGAATAAATAAGGAAAAAAAAAAAACAATTTCCAGTGTATTGTCTTCGTTTTCCCTGCGTTTTATGACTCAGACACACGGAGCGAGTTGCTGTGCTTCATTTGTTGTGTTCGCGTGCACATGTAAACAAAGAAAAGAAAAAAAAAACTGGCTGGCTGCGGTTCCTCTCTCTCTGTCCTCAAACTCTATCATCATTGTGTTATAAACCAGTCACCATTTGTTTTATTATACATCCGAGTAGTTAAAAAAAATTATCTTCACAGACGATTAGTTCGCGCGAGCACGTGAAAAAAAGTGCTGCCACTGCGGTTCCTTTATGGAACCCAAGAGACGTCACTTAAAGTGATTTTTTTTTCTGGCCATGATAATTTGTGCGCACATTTTCCTTTAAGTGAGCACACAAATTAATAACAGGTGCTCTCAAATTAATAAAACGTGCGCACGTTTTCCTGGCCATAATAATTCGTGCACACGTTTTCCTTTAATTGAGCCCTCAAATTAATAAAACGTGTGCACGTTTTCCTTTCGTTCAAAATTAACTTCATAATATGACCTAAATTGTCATCCTCACGCTTCAACCTCAGCATTCTTTTTAATGTGCTTAAACTCCAGATGATGTCATGCTGGGCAGCTGGAGTTCTCTGTATGTCCTATGTCCTTGTGTGTATATGATGATATACCCTGACCAGATCCATTTCTAATGGGGAAATGTATCACACTGTCTGCTGGTTTGTTGACTAATAGTCAATGTGCGCACAATATCATAAAACGAGTGCACAATATAATAAAACGTGCACACATTCTCTCCACATGCAAAACATTTTGTGATGATACTTCCAGTGCTCCGTAGTGTCTCTCTCCCCTGAAACTGTCATAATTGTGTTATAAGCCAGTCACCATTTGTTTTATTATACATCTGTGTAGTTAATAAATAAAATAATCTTCCCGGACGATTCGTTCACACGCGCACGTAAAAAAAAAACAAAAAACTGAGCAGCAGCAGCGGCAAACTCTCCCCAGAGAGGAATTAAGAGTCTGACACATCAGAGGAGGAGTTTTAAGGTTGATATAAGACTGACTTTTGGTTGTGCAAGTAACTTTTTTTGGTGCAAGTAAATTTTTGTTACTAGCACCAGTGCAATTAGGTTAAAAAATGTATTTCGACATGGAAATACAGACCTGGAATGGACATCACGTGACTAGCGGCGTGCCACATGGCGGCCATTACTAAGGGTTTAGAGAGCACCTTGAGCCAGTTAAACAGAAGCGAAATGAGGGAAAAAAGGCAGCCAGTGCTTCATCAACTGCACCAACTACAAAAACAAATTCTGAAATACTAAAATGAACTGTACAAGAGCCTTAATGTAATTATGTAAAATAAATGTCTATTTAAAGTCATTATGTCGCAATTTAATATCGATATACTGAGACTATAACTCAACGCTATAAGTTCTTTTCATTAAGCTGCGTTCACATGCATACAAATACGGAAACAAAAATGTTTAAATATATTTATGTATACGAGGTCTGTTAGAAAAGTATCGGACCGTTTTATTTTTTTTGAAAAACTATATGGATTTGAATCACGTGCGATTACATCAGACAAGCTTGAACCCTCGTGGGCATGCAAGAGTTTTTTCACGCCTGTCGGTTATGTCATTCGCCTGTGGGCTGGCTTTGAGTGAGGAGTTGTCCACCCCTCCCATCGGAATCTCTTTGTCTGAGAACTTCCTGAGAGACTGACGCTTTGCTTGATCAAACTTTTTTCCAAAACTGTGAGGCACATCGAAGTGGACATCATTCGAGAAATTCAGCTGGTTTTCTGTGAAAATTTTAACGGCTGATGAGAGATTATGGACTGCTGCTGTTGCTTTAAGGACTGCCCACGGAGCGGGACGTCGCAACGCGCCCTGAGCCGCCGCTGTCTGCCTGTTTTGAGCTGAAAGCTTCCAAATTTAAGCCTCTGTTGACCAAGGACGTCGTGAGAGAACAGAGAACTTTCAGAAGAGGTCCGGATCAGCAGTTTATCCGGACATTCCACTGTTAAAGGAGATTTTGTAATGAAAGAAAGTGCGGACGGGTCCACGCGTGGGGACGCAGCCACAGGAAAAACACCTCCGTTGGAAGCCTTAAGGACAAGTTGGAACATGTCCAGCTGTTAAACAATTTCTCAGATTCTCACTCAACTGAAAGCCATCAAAAGCCGCCTGGTTTTTACAAATGGTTATCAACACGGAGGTGTTTTTCCTGTGCCGTCGCACCGCGCCAGCTGCGTCCCGACGCGCGCACGTCTTTCATTAATAAAATCTCCTTTAACAGTGGAATGTCCGGATAAACTGCTGATCCCGACCTCTTCTGAAAGTTCTCTGTTCTCTCACGACGTCCTGGGTCAACAGAGGCTTAAATTTGGAAGCTTTCAGTTCAAAACAGGCAGACAGCGGCGGCTCAGGGCGCGTTGCGACGTCCCGCTCTGTGGGCAGTCCCTAAAGCGACAACAACAGTCCATAATCTCTCATCAGCTGTGAAACTTTTCACAGAAAACCAGCTGAATTTCTCGAATGATGTCCACTTCGATGTGCCTCACAGTTTTGGAAAACATTTTGATCAAGCAAAGCGTCAGTCTCTCAGGAAGTTCTCAGACAAAGAGATTCCGACAGGAGGGGTGGACCATTCCTCACTCAAAGACTGCCCACTGGCGAATGACGTAACCGACAGGCGTGAAAAAACGCACGCATGCGCATGAGGGTTCAAGGTTGTCTGATGTAATCGCACGTGATTCAAATCAAATCAAATCAATTCAAATCAATTTAATTTATATAGCACCAAATCACAACAAACAGTTGCCCCAAGGCGCTTCATATTGCAAGGCAAAAGCCATACAATAATCACAGAAAAACCCCAACGGTCAAAACGACCCCCTATGAGCAAGCACTTGGCGACAGTGGGAAGGAAAAACTCCCTTTTAACAGGAAGAAACCTCCAGCAGAACCAGGCTCAGGGAGGGGCAGTCTTCTGCTGGGACTGGTTGGGGCTGAGGGAGAGAACCAGGAAAAAGACATGCTGTGGAGGGGAGCAGAGATCAATAACTAATGATTAAATGCAGAGTGGTGCATACAGAGCAAAAAGAGGTGAATAAAAAGAAACAGTGCATCATGGGAACCCCCCAGCAGTCTAAGTCTATAGCAGCATAACTAAGGGATGGTTCAGGGTCACCTGATCCAACCCTAACTATAAGCTTTAGCAAAAAGGAAAGTTTTAAGCCTAATCTTAAAAGTAGAGAGGGTGTCTGTCTCCCTGATCTGAATTGGGAGCTGGTTCCACAGGAGAGGAGCCTGAAAGCTGAAGGCTCTGCCTCCCATTCTACTCTTACAAACCCTAGGAACTACAAGTAAGCCTGCAGTCTGAGAGCGAAGCGCTCTATTGGGGTGATATGGTACTACGAGGTCCCTAAGATAAGATGGGACCTGATTATTCAAATCCTTATAAGTAAGAAGAAGAATTTTAAATTCTATTCTAGAATTAACAGGAAGCCAATGAAGAGAGGCCAATATGGGTGAGATATGCTCTCTCCTTCTAGTCCCCGTTAGTACTCTAGCTGCAGCATTTTGAATTAACTGAAGGCTTTTTAGGGAACTTTTAGGACAACCTGATAATAATGATTTACAATAGTCCAGCCTAGAGGAAATAAATGCATGAATTAGTTTTTCAGCATCACTCTGAGACAAGACCTTTCAAATTTTAAAGATATTGCGTAAATGCAAAAAAGCAGTCCTACATATTTGTTTAATATGCGCTTTGAATGACATATCCTGATCAAAAATGACTCCAAGATTTCTCACAGTATTACTAGAGGTCAGGGTAATGCCATCCAGAGTAAGGATCTGATTAGACACCATGTTTCTAAGATTTGTGGGGCCAAGTACAATAACTTCAGTTTTATCTGAGTTTAAAAGCAGGAAATTAGAGGTCATCCATGTCTTTATGTCTGTAAGACAATCCTGCAGTTTAGCTAATTGGTGTGTGTCCTCTGGCTTCATGGATAGATAAAGCTGGGTATCATCTGCGTAACAATGAAAATTTAAGCAATACCGTCTAATAATACTGCCCAAGGGAAGCATGTATAAAGTGAACAAAATTGGTCCTAGCACAGAACCTTGTGGAACTCCATAATTAACTTTAGTCTGTGAAGAAGATTCCCCATTTACATGAACAAATTGTAATCTATTAGACAAATATGATTCAAACCACCGCAGCGCAGTGCCTTTAATACCTATGGCATGCTCTAATCTCTGTAATAAAATTTTATGATCAACAGTATCAAAAGCAGCACTGAGGTCTAACAGAACAAGCACAGAGATGAGTCCACTGTCCGAGGCCATAAGAAGATCATTTGTAACCTTCACTAATGCTGTTTCTGTACTATGATGAATTCTAAAACCTGACTGAAACTCTTCAAATAGACCATTCCTCTGCAGATGATCAGTTAGCTGTTTTACAACTACCCTTTCAAGAAGTTTTGAGAGAAAAGGAAGGTTGGAGATTGGCCTATAATTAGCTAAGATAGCTGGGTCAAGTGATGGCTTTTTAAGTAATGGTTTAATTACTGCCACCTTAAAAGCCTGTGGTACATAGCCAACTAATAAAGATAGATTGATCATATTTAAGATCGAAGCATTAATTAATGGTAGGGCTTCCTTGAGCAGCCTGGTAGGAATGGGGTCTAATAAACATGTTGATGGTTTGGATGAAGTAACTAATGAAAATAACTCAGACAGAACAATCGGAGAGAAAGAGTCTAACCAAATACCGGCATCACTGAAAGCAGCCAAAGATAACGATACGTCTTTGGGATGGTTATGAGTAATTTTTTCTCTAATAGTTAAAATTTTGTTAGCAAAGAAAGTCATGAAGTCATTATTAGTTAAAGTTAATGGAATACTCAGCTCAATAGAGCTCTGACTCTTTTTCAGCCTGGCTACAGTGCTGAAAAGAAACCTGGGGTTGTTCTTATTTTCTTCAATTAGTGATGAGTAGAAAGATGTCCTAGCTTTACGAAGGGCTTTTTTATAGAGCAACAGACTCTTTTTCCAGGCTAAGTGAAGATCTTCTAAATTAGTGAGACGCCATTTCCTCTCCAACTTACGGGTTATCTGCTTTAAGCTACGAGTTTGTGAGTTATACCACGGAGTCAGGCACTTCTGATTTAAAGCTCTCTTTTTCAGAGGAGCTACAGCATCCAAAGTTGTCTTCAATGAGGATGTAAAACTATCAACGAGATACTCTATCTCACTTACAGAGTTTAGGTAGCTACTCTGCACTGTGTTGTTATATGGCATTAGAGAACATAAAGAAGGAATCATATCCTTAAACCTAGTTACAGCGCTTTCTGAAAGACTTCTAGTGTAATGAAACTTATTCCCCACTGCTGGGTAGTCCATCAGAGTAAATGTAAATGTTATTAAGAAATGATCAGACAGAAGGGAGTTTTCAGGGAATACTGTTAAGTCTTCTATTTCCATACCATAAGTCAGAACAAGATCTAAGATATGATTAAAGTGGTGGGTGGACTCATTTACATTTTGAGCAAAGCCAATAGAGTCTAATAATAGATTAAATGCAGTGTTGAGGCTGTCATTCTCAGCATCTGTGTGGATGTTAAAATCGCCCACTATAATTATCTTATCTGAGCTAAGCACTAAGTCAGACAAAAAGTCTGAAAATTCACAGAGAAACTCACAGTAACGACCAGGTGGACGATAGATAATAACAAATAAGACTGGTTTTTGGGACTTCCAATTTGGATGGACAAGACTAAGAGTCAAGCTTTCAAATGAATTAAAGCTCTGTCTGGGTTTTTGATTAATTAATAAGCTGGAATGGAAGATTGCTGCTAATCCTCCGCCCCGGCCCGTGCTACGAGCATTCTGACAGTTAGTGTGACTCGGGGGTGTTGACTCATTTAAACTAACACATTCATCCTGCTGTAACCAGGTTTCTGTAAGGTAGAATAAATCAATATGTTGATCAATTATTATATCATTTACCAACAGGGACTTAGAAGAGAGAGACCTAATGTTTAATAGACCACATTTAACTGTTTTAGTCTGTGGTGCAGTTGAAGGTGCTATATTATTTTTTCTTTTTGAATTTTTATGCTTAAATAGATTTTTGCTGATTATTGGTGGTCTGGGAGCAGACACCGTCTCTACGGGGATGGGGTAATGAGGGGATGGCAGGGGGAGAGAAGCTGCAGAGAGGTGTGTAAGACTACAACTCTGCTTCCTGGTCCCACCCCTGGATAGTCACGGTTTGGAGGATTTAAGAAAATTGGCCAGATTTCTAGAAATGAGAGCTGCTCCATCCAAAGTGGGATGGATGCTGTCTCTCCTAACAAGACCAGGTTTTCCCCAGAAGCTTTGCCAATTATCTATGAAGCCCACCTCATTTTTTGGACACCACTCAGACAGCCAGCAATTCAAGGAGAACATGCGGCTAAACATGTCACTCCCGGTCCGATTGGGGAGGGGCCCAGAGAAAACTACAGAGTCCAACATTGTTTTTGCAAAGTTACACACCGATTCAATGTTAATTTTAGTGACCTCCGATTGGCGTAACCGGGTGTCATTACTGCCGACGTGAATTACAATCTTACCAAATTTACGCTTAGCCTTAGCCAGCAGTTTCAAATTTCCTTCAATGTCGCCTGCTCTGGCCCCCGGAAGACAATTGACTATGGTTGCTGGTGTCGCTAACTTCACATTTCTCAAAACAGAGTCGCCAATAACCAGAGTTTGATCCTCGGCGGGTGTGTCGTCGAGTGGGGAAAAATGGTTAGAAATGTGAACGGGTTGGCGATGTACACGGGGCTTCTGTTTAGGACTACGCTTCCTCCTCACAGTCACCCAGTCGGCCTGCTTTCCCGGCTGCTCGGGATCTGCCAGGGGGGAACTAAGGGCGGCTAAGCTACCTTGGTCCGCACTGACTACAGGGGCCTGGCTAGCTGTAGGATTTTCCAAGGTGCGGAGCCGAGTCTCCAATTCGCCCAGCCTGGCCTCCAAAGCTACGAATAAGCTACACTTATTACAAGTACCGTTACTGCTAAAGGAGGCCGAGGAATAACTAAACATTTCACACCCAGAGCAGAAAAGTGCGGGAGAGACAGGAGAAGCCGCCATGCTAAACCGGCTAAGAGCTAGTAGCTGCGCTAAGCTAGCAGATTCCTAAAAACACGCAAAGTGAATAATGTGTAAATAATTTAGAGGTGATTCAGCAGAAGGAGTGCTTTAGTTAAGGCACGTGAAGATTACACTGGGAAACAAATCGTAATCTAGATAACCAGATCAATCTAACTGCGCAGATTAAACAGCTAACAGATACAGCAAAACACCGCTGTGCTCCGGAACAGGAAGTGATACAATACCGCAGTGAGAGCCAACCACCAGTAGAGGCAAGCCAAGAGTCCATATAGTTTTTGAAAAAAATAAAAAGGTACGTTAGTTTTATCACAGACATCGTATATACTTGCAGTGTTGTTTAATATGATGTGTACATAGTGGTCACAGGAGGCATTTAAATTTTAACAGTGTGGTTGGAGGGGAGGTCCTTTTTACCAAGACTGAGGGTCATAAGTCAGAAATTCTGAATGGCTTTATATCTACTTGTAATGAAATGTTAGTAAAAAAAAAATCATATATATGTTGTTGTCATTAAAAGACTAGCAATAATATTACAGTGGAAAAAGCAGCAAGGTACAGTGAGGAAAATAAGTATTTGAACACCCTGCGATTTTGAAAGTTCTCCCACTTAGAAATCATGGAGGGGTCTGAAATTTTCATCTTACATACATGTCCACTGTGAGAGACATAATCTAAAAAAAACAAAAAAATCTGGAAATCGCAATGTATGATTTTTTTTAATAATTTGTTTGTATGTTACTGCTGCAAATAAGTATTTGAACCCCTACCAACCAGTGAGAATTCTGGCTCACACAGACCTGTTAATTTTGCTTTAAGAAGCCCTCTTATTCTGCACTCTTTACCTGTATTAATTGCACCTGTTTGAACTTGTTACCTGTATAAGAGACACCTGTTCACACACTCAATCAATCATGCTCCAACCTGTCCACCAACACCTGTGAAAATCAATGTTAATATTTGGTACAGTAGCCTTTGTTTTCAATTACAGAAGTCAAACATTTCCTGTAGTTTCTCACCAGGTTTTCACAAACTGCAGCTGGGATTTTGGTCCACTCCTCCATGCAGATCTTCTCTAGATCTTTCAGGTTTTGAGTTTCAGCTCCCTCCAAAGATTTTCTATCGGGTTCAGGTCTGGAGACTGGCCAGGCCACTCCAGAACCTTAAAATGCTTCTTACGGAGCCCCTCCTTAGTTGCCCTGGCTGTGTGTTTGTGGTCACTGTCCTGCTGGAAGACCCAGCCATGACCCATCTTCAATGCTCTTACTGAGGGAAGGAGGTTGTTTGCCAAAATCTCGCAATACATGACCCCATCCATCCTCCCTTCAATACGGTGCAGTCATCCTGTCCCCTTTGCAGAAGAGCACCCCCGAGTATGATGTTTCCACCCCCATGCTTCACCATTGGGATGGTTTTCTTGGGGTTGTTCTCATCCTCTAAACATGGTTAAGTGGAGTTGATTCCAAAAAGCTCTATTGTGGTCTCATCTGACCACATGACCATCTCCCATGCCTCCTCTGGATCATCCAGGTGGTCACTAGTGAACTTCAAACGGGCCTGGACATGTGCTGGCTTGAGCAGGGGGACCTTGCTGCCCTGCAGGATTTTAAACCATGACAGCATCATGTGTTACTAATGTAATCTTTGTGACTGTGGTCCCAGCTCTCTTCAGGTCATTGACCAGGTCCTCCTGTGTACTTCTGAGCTTTCTCAGAATCATCCTTACCCCACAAAGTGAGATCTTGCATGGAATCCCAGACCGAGGGAGACTGACAGTCATCTTGTGTTTCTTCCACTTTCTAATAAATAATCATAACAGTTGTTGTCTTCTACCAAGCTGCTTGCCTGTTGTCCTGTAGTCCATCCCAGCCTTGTGCAGGTCTACAGTGTTGTCCCTGGTGTCCTTAGACAGCTCTTTGGTCTTGGCTATGGTGGACAGGTTGGAGTGTGATTGACTGAGTGTGTGAACAGGTGTCTTTTATACAGGTAACAAGTTCAAACAGGTGCAATTAATACAAGTAAAGAGTGCAGAATAAGAGGGCTTCTTAAAGAAAAATTAACAGGTCTGTGAGATCCAGAATTCTTGCTGGTTGGTAGGGGTTCAAATACTTATTTGCAGCAGTAACATACGAATAAATTATTTAAAAAAAAAAATCATACATAGTGATTTCCAGATTTTGTTTTTTAGATTATGTCTCTCACAGTGGACATGCACCTAAGATGAAAATTTCAGACCCCTCCATGATTTCTAAGTTGGAGAACTTGCAAAATCGCAGGGTGTTCAAATACTTATTTTCCTCACTGTAAACGACCACAATTACAAGGCACACTTCAGATTTATATTTTAATACATAAGGATTTTTTATCCAGGCATATATGGGTTCATTAGAGCTTTTAATCAGCTTGAATACAACTTACAAGGCCTCATTTATAAAAATCCATCGAGAATTATGATCACAGGGGAAAAAAAAACATCACAGTAAATGAACAGAATGGCATATTTTTCCCCATATTTCCACACTTTACATAAAACATTTTTTTCTACCCAGGCATGTATGGGTTCATTAGAAAGCTCAATTAAAGGAATTTGAAACAAGCCTACATTTATTAAAATCTGCTAACAAATAGCGACAACAGAGCAAGAAAAGCAGCACAATTTGTCATAATTTCCCCAAATTTCTGCATTTTACATAAGTTTTTTTTTCCACCCACACATTCATAGGTTCATTGGAAAGAGCTTTCAAAGGGCTTTAAAACAAGCCTACATTTATTAACATCCGTTAAGAAATAGCGACGCTAGTGCAAAAAAAACGGTCAGTTTATTATTGATGATCGGCACATCTCCACCCTTAGTAATGGCGCCTTCCTGTCCTGAGCGACGCTAATAGACTGAGGTGCGCACGTCCATTCCAGGTCTATATTTCCATGTATTTTGACCCCTGACAATGAACAAAAATCCTGAATTAAAAGGCTGGTATTTCAGAAAAAAAAGGTACAACTTATACTCGGGTGTGAGTTGTATATGGGTTTTTTGTCTTTAAGAGGCATTTTTCCACAAGTGTGATTGATACTATGGAAAATACGGTAACATGATCCCCCCCCCCCCCCCCCCCCCCAAAAAAAGCAATCCATGTTCAGCTTCATATTCTTCTCATTATACACCGTTGTTTGTCCCTATGGAGGGACATCTTATATGCATGGAAACCTGTACCTGGGTCACATTCAGGTATTTTATTCTATTTAAATTACTGCAGACTTGAGACTCTGCAGTAGTTTTTCCTTTTCATTTCAATACTGTAAATAATATTTCTGCTTTCACTACGGCATAAGCCCATATACTCTCTCAGAACAGACAAACTCAGACACACGGGCATGTGCATTCTGATGTTCAGACTCAATGCTGACACCCCAGAGAACTGGTTCAGAGAGCAGAACTGGGTCAGCCGCCTTTTCACGCTGCTCAGAGACCCACCACACCATGGCAGATACAGTCTGTACCCATGTGACAGAAAGACAGCATTTCTGTGTGCGTATCTGACAGCATGTCAGTCTACCACAGCCTACGGGCTTCGAAAAACCAGTATCAAAACTAAACAAGTGGGGGAAAATACTTTTATCTGTGAGCCTGGAGCTTATAAAATGCACTGAAAACGTTAATTTCCTACATTAAAAATATAGGTCAGAGTGGCGGCTGGCCCATAGGGGGCGCTCGGGCGCTGCCCTCCTATAGATGTGGAGGGGAAAAGTAAATATATATATATTTAAAAAGTACTATCCATGTCAGTTTTACTTAATAGTATGTGCCTACATGTAATATGAATGATTAAAACAACACTTCCTCCAACTGACTCTCATTCAACAGTGCATTTCCACCGACAGAAGCAGAGAACGTATCATTCCTCGTCTTGGGCGATCATTCAAAGCGCCCTTGAAGTGCAGCAAAATAACCAATTGTATGTAGTTGCTAGGGAAAATTAATAAATATTTGGCAAATCAACATTGCCAAAATTAATGGCTTTGGGGCGCTGGAATTTTAGCCCTTGCTACAAAAATGCGGGAACGTTAGACAGTTACAGTCAGTGATATATGTGACGCTGCAGCTGCTGCTGTCAGTCAGTCAGGCAGGAAGAGATGATGGTGACGACGACGTTTGATAATTATTTTTATTTCGTCTCCGTGTGTTTTTGCTGGAGTAAGTTGAAAAACTCTTCGGAGGTTTAATCAAATCAATGACACCAAAGTTTGGCGGGGATCCTTTTGGAGGCGCATGGAGGTGCGCACATCAGATCTTTCTCGTGGTTTAATGAAAATTGCACATCCCGGTTGGAGGAGAGACGTTTGTCTGACTCGTGATAAACCGTGTCAGGCTTCATTCACAATTTCAGCGCGCACACGTCACGGAGGCTGCTGATCTGCGCTCTTTACTGCGGGGTGGAAAGGAGCGCATCCACCTCTGCCAGCTGCAGACTGACTCCTCTGGATCCACTTCAGCTCAGGTGAGCTGACGAGCTGCTCAGATTTATATCAGAATGTTGCTCCTGGTGTGGAAACAAGGATGAAAATTTAAGATAAAACAAATGAGTGATGTTTTTTTGTTTGTTTTAGGGGGTCAAAGCTGTGATCTTTATTGGGACAGCGGACCAGTTATAATGGTAATATGGGAGGCCGGGGCTGTTTGTAACAGTGTTCAAAGCTGCAGCCATGCTGGTATTTTGATTTCACTTTACACGTTCTGAGGATCAGTTCACAGAAGTGAAATATTCTTTGGAGTATTCCACACTCTAAAACAAATTATTTGCTCAGTTTAAAAACAAAACAAAACCCTAAAATAGCAATTTGCATGTTTTTTAAAGAAATTCTAACTCAGCCACTGAGCACACACAACACACTTATAGTAAGACAAACCCAAGTTTAGCAATGCATTTAATTAAGTGGTTTTGTAAATTTTGCTTTGTCCTCTACACTGTTAATTTTAACCAATTTAAAGGTTTTGGTGTTATTAGTTAGTCAAGTTATTTAATTTAAGTTTTTCAAGCTTCTTTAGTTTGCCTCCATTCCACTCAGTAATGTTCATGCACAATATTACCTTAATTTTCTCTCGCTCACACACACACACACACACACACACACACACACACATTTTCTCTCTCTCTCTTGGAAGGTGGTGTGAACATTGTAGTATGTACATAATGTTCTTTTGTCAATTGAAGAATTTTTCCATATTTTGAAAGAGTGTAAATTTGGTGATATTTTCGATTTTGTTAAGGGGGTGTCATTGTGAACCCCAGGATCTGTTTGTCTGAAGATGATGGCAGTTCAGTACAGTTTGGTGTACTATGTGTGCAATTGGTGTCAAATGGTGAAATGTTTTTTGCTCAAGAACTTGAGTGTTGTATTTGATACTGTTCCTTTCCAAAGTAGAAATGGGGCCTAATATAGCTGTAAATGGTTAACTTTATCTGTAAAACTGCTGATTTTGAGAAGGACATGAAATGATTATTGTGGAATTGTAGTAATTTTCCGACTGTTCACTTGAATGCCTGTACTGGACAAGGCAAGGGAATCTATTGGCACAGCAGCCCCACCAAGACTGTTTTTCACCAGCCGCCACTGGGTCAGACACCAACAACTGACAGTGTTCAGTCTGAAGGAATCCCACCCACTGTGAGGATTAATATGTTTAAAGGAGCCAGGACAGTTTGGATACTTCATTAAATAAATAAATAATGGTTAATTTATTCATATATCACTTTGCATAATAACGGGTAACTTGAGACTGTCTGCCTTTTTGACTAAATACACCATATTGGTATACTGTAATAATGCAATTAATTTATTAGTTATATGGTGTTGTTAATTTTAATCTACAAATTAATAAGAAAATGAAGCTGTCACACAAATGCAGGACAGTAGAAGGACCCACAAAATAGAGATTCTCAAAGGGTACATCAAATTTTCAAGAGTAAATAAGTCCCTTCGGCTGCTCTCTTGTTTTCACTCGTGGTCGTCACAGCAGATCTGAGGTGGATCTGCATGTTGAACTGGCACAAGTTTTACTCCAGGAACCTTCTGCACCAGAAACAAGAGCACGTAACCACTTGGCCACCATCCCTGCTACATGAGTAATACATGTAGCTAATTTCCACCACTGGAATTGAAGGTAAGCTGTTTATTAAAATTGTTATATTATTCTGCGGCAGCGCAATGGCTTAGTGGTTAGAAGGTCGCGGGCTCCTTTCTGTGTGGAGTTTGTATGTTCTCCATGTGCTCGCGCGGGTTCCCTATTAGAAACTCTAAATTGACTGTAGGTGTATGAATGTTTTTGTCCATCTATATGTGGCCCGGTGATAGACTGGCGTCCTATCCAGGGTGTACCCCTCCGCATGTCCTATGCCTGTTGGGATAGGCTCTAGCACCCCGTGACCCTTAACTGGAGTAAGCAGTTATAGAAAATTGATGGTTGGATATTATACTGCTGAAAAACTCTAGCAAAAGTTAAAATTGCACACATCTGCTACCATGTGGTTTAGGCAAAATTACAAAGACGCATTAGTTTGATTTTGAATGAAGATTAATGTAGTAGGTGTAGAAACAGGAGACCTATGGCCTTGTAAACACTAACAGCTCACAAGCTTATCAAGTCATTTTACAATTTATTGACCTTTGAGTTCCACATTTGTCTCCTGATAATGTCACAGATGGGCCTTTTTTCCCCCATTCAGCTGGGGGGGAAAGTGAACTTTTGACTTGTACTGTGTCTCTGAATTAATGAATGAAAGCATGATCACAACTACATGACTCAGTAAGTGAGTGAACATTTTTTTTTATAGTTTGTGAAATATAGGGACACGAAGTTTGTTTGTTCCATTAAATTGAACTGCTTTGCCAGAATGAGACCCTTAAATCTGAACCATTTCAACTGCAGAATTTTGATGTACTATGCAGTATGTGAAAAATCCAAAGCTGGGGTGACAGACCGACCTCGCTCATCCAAACAGTTTGGCTTTCCTTCCTAATATAGACTCTGTTCCACAAAATATACAGAATCCTTCACCAACACCAGTAAACGACTTTGAATAAACAATTTCAAGCTTTATGCAGTCACCTAGGACCCATTAGTTACCGTCACCAAGGAGGTTATGTTTTAGGTCGTGTCCGTTTGTTTGTTGGTTGGTTGGTTTGTTAGCAGGATTACTCAAAAAATCCTCAATGGATTTCAATAGAATTTTTACCAGGGGTATATCTTGGCCTGACTTAGAAGTCATTAAATTTTGGTAATAATCCGGAACACGATCTGGATCGAGTAATTTTTTTTAAGGATTCATCAGTGCAGGGTAGGGCTAATTTCAACATTTTTGCATCTAACTTCATGAAGGCGAGTCACAAAGGCTGAACAAAAGTTAAGTTACGACACAACAATAATTCAGCATTCGTTTCTCCTCATTGAATAAACTTATTAGAAAATTTGTGTAGTTCATGCACTTTCAAAAAAACTTGTGTAGTTCAAGCAGTTTCTCTTTATAAATACATTTGCTGAAGATCTAAGGGTTTAACCACTGAATCTGAAACATGACTGTAGATGCGTGAAACGACGTGGAATAAGTCTCTTTGCCAAAGGGTATTCCATGTGATGTCAGTGCCCTCTCTGAGTGCTTCTAGTTTCAACATCGATTTGGATTAATCAGTTGTTTTATTTATAGCAATGGACAAAATATTCATTAAGCAAAATCAAATTCATTTTTAAATGGTCACCACAGTGCTTGAGAGGGGAAGCAAAACTTCACACTTGTCTAAAATCCAATGATATTCAGTGGTGTGACAATAGTCCATAAACTTTGAGAAATTTATTCAGAAACTACTATAAAGCAGTTTAATCCAGTTTTCCACAGGGTTGGTATAAACATTATACCAACCCTGAAAAGGCAGCCAATTTTTGGCTCTCTGTTGGGACTGTTTACACAGAGACTGCTACCTGCTGCTTTGGACTTGAACTAACAGTCTTTTTCAAGATTTTTTTTACCTTTTATTTTTTTTAAACTTTTTTACTGTGCTCCAACGCCTAAGGAAGACCTCTAACGGTCGAAACATCGCGACGGAGCACTTTTATCAGCTAACTTTCATTAGCATTGGCAAGCTAACTAGCTTGGTAACGCTTTCGTTTTTATTTTTTTATTTTTTTATTTTTATTTTATTTTAGCACCGTTGTTGTGCGTTCCCTGTGCTGCTTCATGGCCTGTTTGGTGCCTTGATTGGGGCACTCCTTCTGCTGAATCACCTCTGGATTATTTGCACATTATTCACTTTGTGTGTTTTTGGGAATCCGCTAGCTTAGTGCAGCTACTAGCTCTTAGCCGGTTTAGCATGGCGGCTTCTCCTGTCTCTCCCGTACTTTTCTGCTCTGGGTGTGAAATGTTTAGTTATTCCTCGGCCTCCTTTAGCAGTAACGGTACTTGTAATAAGTGCAGCTTATTTGTAGCTTTGGAGGCCAGGCTGGGCGAATTGGAGACTCGGCTCCGCACCGTGGAAAATTCTACAGCTAGCCAGGCCCCTGTAGTCGGTGCGGACCAAGGTAGCTTAGCCGCAGTTAGTTCCCCCCTGGCAGATCCCGGGCAGTCGGGAAAGCAGGCCGACTGGGTGACTGTGACGAGGAAGCGTAGCCCTAAACAGAAGCCCTGTGTACACCGTCAACCCGTTCACATCTCTAACCGTTTTTCCCCACTCGACGATACACTCGCCGAGGATCAAACTCTGGTTATTGGCGACTCTGTTTTGAGAAATGTGAAGTTAGCGACACCAGCAACCATTGTCAATTGTCTTCCGGGGGCCAGAGCAGGCGACATCGAAGGACATTTGAAATTGCTGGCTAAGGCTAAGCGTAAATTTGGTAAGATTGTAATTCACGTCGGCAGTAATGACACTCGGTTACGCCAATCGGAGGTCACTAAAATTAACATTAAATCGGTGTGTAACTTTGCAAAAACAATGTCGGACTCTGTTGTTTTCTCTGGGTCCCTCCCCAATCAGACCGGGAGTGACATGTTTAGCTGCATGTTCTCCTTGAATTGCTGGCTGTCTGAGTGGTGTCCAAAAAATGAGGTGGGCTTCATTGATAATTGGCAAAGCTTCTGGGGAAAACCTGGTCTTGTTAGGAGAGACGGCATCCATCCCACTTTAGAGGGAGCAGCTCTCATTTCTAGAAATCTGGCCAATTTTTTTGGATCCTCCAAACTGTGACTGTCTAGCGTTGGGACCAGGAGGCAGAGCTGTGGTCTTATACACCTCTCTGCAGCTTCTCTCCCCCTGCCATCCCCTCATTACCCCATCCCCGTAGAGACGGTGCCTGCTCCCAGACCACCAATAACCAGCAAAAATCTATTTAAGCATAAAAATTCAAAAAGAAAAAAATAATATAGCACCTTCAATTGCACCACAGACTAAAACAGTTAAATGTGGTCTATTAAACATTAGGTCTCTCTCTTCTAAGTCCCTGTTGGTAAATGATATAATAATTGATCAACGTATTGATTTATTCTGCCTAACAGAAACCTGGTTACAGCAGGATGAATATGTTAGTTTAAATGAGTCAACACCCCCGAGTCACACTAACTGTCAGAATGCTCGTAGCACGGGCCGGGGTGGAGGATTAGCAGCAATCTTCCATTCCAGCCTATTAATTAATCAAAAACCTAGACAGAGCTTTAATTCATTTGAAAGCTTGTCTCTTAGTCTTGTCCATCCAAATTGGAAGTCCCAAAAACCAGTTTTATTTGTTATTATCTATCGTCCACCTGGTCGTTACTGTGAGTTTCTCTGTGAATTTTCAGACCTTTTGTCTGACTTAGTGCTTAGCTCAGATAAGATAATTATAGTGGGCGATTTTAACATCCACACAGATGCTGAGAATGACAGCCTCAACACTGCATTTAATCTATTATTAGACTCTATCGGCTTTGCTCAAAAAGTAAATGAGTCCACCCACCACTTTAATCATATTTTAGATCTTGTTCTGACTTATGGTATGGAAATAGAAGACTTAACAGTATTCCCTGAAAACTCCCTTCTGTCTGATCATTTTTTAATAACATTTACATTTACCCTGTTGGACTACCCTGCAGTGGGGAATAAGTTTCATTACACTAGAAGTCTTTCAGAAAGCGCTGTAACTAGGTTTAAGGATATGATTCCTTCTTTATGTTCTCTAATGTCATATACCAACACAGAGCAGAGTAGCTACCTAAACTCTGTAAGGGAGTTAGAGTATCTCGTCAATAGTTTTACATCCTCATTGAAGACAACTTTGGATGCTGTAGCTCCTCTGAAAAAGAGAGCTTTAAATCAGAAGTGTCTGACTCCGTGGTATAACTCACAAACTCGTAGCTTAAAGCAGATAACCCGTAAGTTGGAGAGGAAATGGCGTCTCACTAATTTAGAAGATCTTCACTTAGCCTGGAAAAAGAGTTTGTTGCTCTATAAAAAAGCCCTCCGTAAAGCTAGGACATCTTTCTACTCATCACTAATTGAAGAAAATAAGAACAACCCCAGGTTTCTTTTCAGCACTGTAGCCAGGCTGACAAAGAGTCAGAGCTCTATTGAGCTGACTATTCCATTAACTTTAACTAGTAATGACTTCATGACTTTCTTTGCTAACAAAATTTTGACTATTAGAGAAAAAATTACTCATAACCATCCCAAAGATGTATCGTTATCTTTGACTGCTTTCAGTGATGCCGGTATTTGGTTAGACTCTTTCTCTCCGATTGTTCTGTCTGAGTTATTTTCATTAGTTACTTCATCCAAACCATCAACATGTTTATTAGACCCCATTCCTGCCAGGCTGCTCAAGGAAGTCCTACCATTATTTAATGCTTCAATCTTAAATATGATCAATCTATCTTTGTTAGTTGGTTATGTACCACAGGCCTTTAAGGTGGCAGTAATTAAACCATTACTTAAAAAGCCATCACTTGACCCAGCTATCTTAGCTAATTATAGGCCAATCTCCAACCTTCCTTTTCTCTCAAAGATTCTTGAGAGGGTAGTTGTAAAACAGCTAACTGATCACCTGCAGAGAAATGGTCTATTTGAAGAGTTTCAGTCAGGTTTTAGAATTCATCATAGTACAGAAACAGCATTAGTGAAGGTTACAAATGATTTTCTTATGGCTTCGGACAGTGGACTTATCTCTGTGCTTGTTCTGTTGGACCTCAGTGCTGCTTTTGATACTGTTGACCATAAAATTTTATTACAGAGATTAGAGCATGTCATAGGTATTAAGGGCACTGCGCTGCGGTGGTTTGAATCATTTTTGTCTAATAGATTACAGTTTGTTCATGTAAATGGGGAATCTTCTTCACAGACTGAAGTTAATTATGGAGTTCCACAAGGTTCTGTGCTAGGACCAATTTTGTTCACTTTGTACATGCTTCCCTTGGGCAGTATTATTAGACGGTATTGCTTAAATTTTCATTGTTACGCAGATGATACCCAGCTTTATCTATCCATGAAGCCAGAGGATACACACCAATTAGCTAAACTGCAGGATTGTCTTACAGACATAAAGACATGGATGACCTCTAATTTCCTGCTTTTAAACTCAGATAAAACTGAAGTTATTGTACTTGGCCCCACAAATCTTAGAAGCATGGTGTCTAACCAGATCGTTACTCTAGATGGCATTTCCCTGATCTCTAGTAATACTGTGAGAAATCTTGGAGTCATTTTTGATCAGGATATGTCATTCAAAGCGCATATTAAACAAATATGTAGGACTGCCTTTTTGCATTTACGCAATATCTCTAAAATCAGAAAGGTCTTGTCTCAGAGTGATGCTGAAAAACTAATTCATGCATTTATTTCCTCTAGGCTGGACTATTGTAATTCATTATTATCAGGTTGTCCTAAAAGTTCCCTAAAAAGCCTTCAGTTGGTTCAGAATGCTGCAGCTAGAGTACTGACGGGGACTAGCAGGAGAGAGCATATCTCACCCGTGTTGGCCTCTCTTCATTGGCTTCCTGTTAATTCTAGAATAGAATTTAAAATTCTTCTTCTTACTTATAAGGTTTTGAATAATCAGGTCCCATCTTATCTTAGGGACCTCGTAGTACCATATTACCCCATTAGAGCGCTTCGCTCTCAGACTGCGGGCTTACTTGTGGTTCCTAGGGTTTGTAAGAGTAGAATGGGAGGCAGAGCCTTCAGCTTTCAGGCTCCTCTCCTGTGGAACCAGCTCCTAATTCAGATCAGGGAGACAGATACCCTCTCTACTTTTAAGATTAGGCTTAAAACTTTCCTTTTCGCTAAGGCTTATAGTTAGGGCTGGATCGGCTGACCCTGGACCATCCCTTGGTTATGTTGCTTTAGACGTAGACTGTGGGGGGGTTCCCATGATGCACTGTTTCTTTCTCTTTTTGCTCCGTATGCATCACTCTGCATTTAATCATTAGTGATCGATCTCTGCCCCCCTTCTCGGCATGTCTTTTTCCTGGTTCTTTCCCTCAGCCCCAACCAGTCTCAGCAGAAGACTGCCCCTCCCTGAGCCCGGTTCTGCTGGAGGTTTCTTCCTGTTAAAAGGGAGTTTTTCCTTCCCACTGTGGCCAAGTGCTTGCTCATAGGGGGTCGTTTTGACCGTTGGGGTTTTTCATAATTATTGTATGGCCTTGCCTTACAATGTGGAGCGCCTTGGAGCAACTGTTTGTTGTGATTTGGCGCTATATAAGAAAAAAGTTGATTGATTGATTATACCATCAGTCATAGCTGTGTAAAATGTATGCAAAATATACCGTTTGAGATCGCTTTAGAATTGTTCAAAACCCAGAAATGAGAAACATAAATAAGAACATAGAAATAAGAACATAACTGATTTAAAGTGTGTTAACGTCTTGTTAAATTTATTTTGAAAAGTTTCAATCCATCTCTTAATTGGTCCATCAATTATCAGTTAAAAACAGATTCATCCACATTAAATTCATTTAAAACAATGAACAAAACAAGTTCAACATAAAGCATTATCTGGTTTGAAATGGTTACATTCCTTTTAAAGCAGGTATAAAGTGCATCACATGAAACTATCCTTGGTGGAAAATCTTTCAAATTGGATAAAAATCAAGGTTACTCCACTTTGAACCATTCACTGCATTACAATAGTTTAGATGTTGTAATCTAGACAACACCTAACAAGTTGAAATCGCATTTAAAAATGGCTTTTAAAACAATTTAATCCATACTATCTTTGGTGAAGAATGGTTTAAAACTATATTCCCCACTCAGACTGTTGCTAAAGTTCTGAATCAGGACATACCTGTATTGCATTCCAATTATTATTCCGGCACTTCTGGGTACGCATCCACAATATAGGTCCAAACATTATATGCCATCTTTCAGCATTTATGGCCTGATTCATTACACACAATTATTGTTCTGGCACTGAGTGACTGAGATGATGAGTTTGTATCCCATGGTAGTGCAATCAGGCCTATCCTGACTCCCAGCACCATAACTGAGACATACAAGTATACAGCTACAGTCACTTGCCCAGTTCCGGATCATTGCCAGTTCCGGATCACTGCTGTAGTTTTTGCGCCGTCGTTTCTCGTAATCAGCATGAATAAGTTAATACTTGGTACCAATGGAAAGACTGATGTTTTGTCTACAAACGACCACAAGCTGGACTGGATGCAGCCATCCTTGTGATCAGCAGAGGAATCTAAACATCCCGGTGTCAGCGGTGTGCGCACATTTTCTCACTCATTCCTGCAAGTTTGAAAGTAACGATCTCTAAGACGTAGCAAAGGTGAGTTAGACATTCTGTGTTTTTGGTTCTAGAGTGGGAAAATACTTACTTACTTGGGTAGAAAATGTCAGTGTGTTATGTCTAGCTGTTTAATTGCTGCACGTATTTATCTCCAACGTGAAAATTTGCCGGTTGTGGATCACTGAAGCAGCAGCCTCATGTCTGTAGTTGTGAGTCATGTGGACTTTGGGGGTCATCTCAACATCATGAATGGGCATGAATGTGGGGGCTTTTACTTTTTAATTCGGGAGAAATCTCACCTCCACACTTCATTTTTTGCTCGTAAAAACGTATAATGGCGCCTTTCGAAACTAAGTAAATTCTCATTTAATAAGTATAATTTATATCATTTTGTGTCCAAAACACATTCTCGGGCACAGTGTGTATCATTCTGCATTAGAAGGGCTCCAGCCAGATACCAGGAATGACGCCAAAGTGACAGAGACTGTCCAGAACCGGGCAAAGTGTTCCATTTCTGGCAAATGTTTGCACCACACATAATGTTGCTTCACACTTTAAGTAGAAGCGTTAGTCCACCCAGACGTTTTCAGCTAAATAACACCCAAATACCCAATACAACAATACACAATTAAAGGACATTCAGTTGCTTTATGGCTCCGTAAAGTGGGACTTTAAAAAAGGTGATCCGGAACTGGGCAACCGTTTGTACCTGCCACACAGACAGACACTACAATTTTATGTTCCCCATAATAACTGGAATTGGTCCACTTTGCAAAGTAGACCACATGAGAATTCCGTTACTACATGTACCTTCCTGATAGGGCTGCAACGATTAATCAATGAATAACAGACTACGGAATTTATCAACATCTATTTTGATAATTGGTAATTGCTTTGACTCACTAAAACAAATTATTAGATTTCAGCTGCTTAAATGTGAATATTTTCTGGTTAATTTTATTAGTCCCTTTAAACGCATCAGCTTGGTCTCTAGAAATCACTGATCAACATTTTCTCCATTTTCAGAAGAATCAGAAGAAGTTTATTGCCATTGCCAATGAACAGGATTCACAGACTAGGAATTTGCTTTGATATAATGGTGCAACATTAAGCAGAAAGCCATATAAAATGCTAAGATAAAATATAAAATATGTGCTAAAATAAGATAAAATATAAGATGAAATATGAAAGGCTGTGTGCAACAGAAAAACAGTGCAGTGGGAGGAGTGCAATTAAAAACCAAAGTACATTTGTCTAAGGTGACCTGTGAATTTTCTGAATGTAACAACTAATAAGTCTTATTTTCTTGATTTCATTATTAAAATAATCATTTGCAGCCCTATTTCCGGAAACACCAAATCCAGAAATTGTCCATGTGAAATCTTTCAAGTTGGACCACATCAGAAATAACTTATAGGGTCTCCTGCTGATTCCAGAAGTGTCTGACACCCTTGCAAATTGGTGGCCAATTTCAAAGCACAAAGCAATTCTGATTTGGTTCTCTTTCCAATTCTATGCAGAAGACACAGAAACTGGAAATGGTAGGGACACATAGTATTCACTGCTCCAGACCACTTACTTTTATTTGTTCTGCCCGGAACAATGATTTTTTTTTTTTTTTTTTGTACTTCCAGATCTGACCACAATTTTTGGAAGGGTGCTGCAGTCTCTGGTGTCAGAATGAGGCAAAAAAAAAAAAAACCCTGAAGCCGCAGCTGCCTAGCAACATCGGATTTGGATTAATTTGGTAGAAATCATACCAGTAAAAATACAGGTACAATTAAAAAAAAAAAAAAAAAGGACAACACAAAGCATAAAAGCACTTATTTCCAATGTGGTCCTCAAATGGTTTGGATTAGGGTTTGGATGAGTACTCAAATGGTTTAGACTAGGGTTTGGATTAGTTACATAGACATCGACCTGATTCCACAAAGGGCCAAAAGGGTGCAGTTTTTTCTTTGTAACCACCAACTTCACCACCAGGTGATTTCATTGATTAACAACACTTTGAGCAAATGGGATGAGTTCATCAATGATATCACCAGGTGGAGTTGATTAGAAAGAAAATGTGCACCCTCGTGGCCCTTTCTGGAATCAGTTTGACACCTGTTAGTATAAGGATTAGGGGTTACTTTTGGGAAATACATAAAAAGTTTGGAAATTTAAGTAACAGTTTCACACCAAGACCAGGATTTGCACACTTCTGGGAGTCTTGCACAGAACCATAATTCCACTATTGTCTAGACCTGATTAGGGAATTTTTCAGTTCACAAATTGTTGTTTAAACAATTTGGGTTAAGAGTGATATGAAACTAAATTCATAACAAGACCTGGTTGTTTCAAGCTATTTAAAATGTTTGAAGCAGTTTGAAAGGAGATTCTGTTTGCACATCTGGATCAATGACAAAAACAAAATCATTATGTCAAATAAAATGGGACTGCCACACATTCGAGATTCTAAACGTAACATTTTCTTTATAAATTACTAAACTGATTCATTTTAATCGAACTATTTCTTTCTTGTTTCGATGCTACGGGGAATTTGTGTGGACAACAAAATGTATTTTATGAAAAACGTAGTAATTCGGCCATTTAGCGGAATAAAAATAAGTTTTAAAAAAAATGGGAGGAGCAGATTGAGAGCATGACTCAGTCACATGAAGTGTGGCTGTATTAGAGCATTTATTTGATAACATTTATCAGACAGAATGGGCTAAAAATAAAAAATAAAACTAGTGTCGTGTTCTTACCCACGAGCTCCTTGGGGACCTCTGACACTTCCTCGCTCATTCTGCCGAGATAAAAAGTCCAAACAAACGACAAGAGTCCAGCCGAACACACCAACCGACCTCCAGGAACGAGGGAAGGAAGAGCGAGAAATGTGAAATGGTGCAGCCGCTCGGCGCAGCCTTTCTGCCGGTTACATGCTCCACTCCTCTCGGTGTGTCGGGCGCATCTCTTTTCTGTTTAAACAGCGCGGGTGATGTGATCAATAAAAGGGGGGGGAGAAGAAAATCATCACTAGAATCGTCTCAGGATCATGTTGAAAAACGGTGCATCCTGCATTTCAGAGAGATTTAAAAGAAAAAAGCAAACGACTCGCACCGTAAAGCTGTCGGTAATAGTACGGTACCAGCCAGTGGGAGACACCGGAGCCCCGCCCCGCTCCGTGATGCGACAGCCGGAGAGCCGCTGTGACGCCGCGGCAGTGTGGCGTGTCGGGAGGGGGCGTGGTCACGGTGTCGTCAGCCCTCAGCCCGCTGAGCAAGCGACGAGAGGGGAATCAGAGCTGGGAAACACCGACATCTAGTGGTCGGTAACGAGACTGCAAACGAACAACTCAGGGACTTAGAGTCAGCAAGATTCTGAGAGCCCTGACCTTCAATAAGTGCTTTGTTACCTCTGCCAAGGAGGTTATGTTTTCTGTCGAGTTTGTTTGTTTGTTTGTTTGTCTGTCTGTTTGTCAGCAGGATAACTCAAAAAGTTTTGAACGGATTTTGAAGAAATTTTGTGGAGTGGTTGGAAATGACAAGAGGAAGTGATTAAATTTTAGTGGTGATCCGGATCACGATCCGGATCCAGGAATTTTTTAAAGGATTCTTCACCATTGCGGGATAGGGGGAATTTTGACATTCTAGTTTCTAACTCCACAAAAACAAGGCAGAAAGGCTTGAAAAAATTAGGGTGTAACATAGTTCTATCAAATGTTCTATCAAACAACAAAGTTTGGTGATGATTGGATCCGGATTCCGGATATGGTGATCCATAATATGCAAAAATATAGGGAAAATAGAAAATGTGTCAGTGTGAGGTGACAAATGAAGCTAGAGATGCACAACTAACACCAAACTGTAGCTGAATCTGTACTGATTCAGTAAGGTGTCATCAGATTTGATGTAACGTCAAATGTTATGGAGCTAGATCCAGAAGAAAACCGCCATTACCGAAAAATCATTTTTATACAATAACTTTTGAACTAAGACATAAAAGTGATTCCAAGTTTTAGTGGTATGTTTTCATGGTCAAGGATGTCAAATATAAAGGAAAGAAAAGTGTATGTATCATAGTTTTGGTTGTAACACTGAATTGTTGAATAGATCACTGTGCCAAGGAGGGAATCTCTTTAGGGTCAGTGACCCTATGGCCTGTGGAGCACATGCAACACTTAAAAAATAGTTCTATTTCAGAATTTACTGTTATTTATTTAGAGAAGTGTTTCATAAATGTTAAAAAAATTACATATTTACAGTTTAGTTGAATAATAAATTGAATTTTGTCTCTTATTTGTTTTTGTCTATAAGCACATGCAATATCAACATCAGTGCTCAGATGACAGTAGCTTCTGGGAAAGGTGCAAGTTGCAATAAATTGTGATGCCAAGCGCTAAGGATACATACTATCCAGTCACAGCAGATGAAACTTTTTTACTAGCAATCATCATTAGACTTTTTAGGTTCAATGATTCCACAGCATGTAGATGTTATGGCGTCAGTGACCCCATGGCCTTGGCGGAGGTTTGCACCCTCCGAGTGCTTCTAGTTTGTGAGATGTTTTCATACCCACTACAAACAAACACTTGAGAGGATATATATATATATATATATATATATATATATATATATATATATATATATATATATATATATATATATATATATATATATATAGTAGTTCTTCTGGTCGACTTTCCATGAGTATTGTAAGTGCAACTCCTCTGCAACTAGTTTGAACAAAACTTCACACAGTAGTAGCACATCATATGAAGAAGTTCAGGGGCAAAAGTTGGAAACGAACTAATAGCAATACTATACGAGTCATCCATGAATACAAACTTTTTTTTTTGTATATTTACAATATTTTTTTAAATTTTTACATTATATATATATATATATATATATATATATATATATATATATATATATATATATATATATATATATCAAAATTTTGAAGCTTTAATACTGAGAGGTCAAAGCTCCGCTTGCCAAAAAATAAACAAAAAACAAAAACAAACAAACAAAAAACAGCCCATGCATTTCTGGCATTAATAAATGCCTTTTTCTGAATTGAATTTTGGGTTTCAAACAGGAAACGTGACAGAAGCCATGAATTGTTCACTTCACCCAGTGGCGATTCTACACTGAATTACTCCCCAGGTGAGACCCTCTCCGAGCCCCCCCCTCCCACACACACACACACACACAACACACACGCATTTTTGTATTTTTTTTCTTTTTTTGCACAGCTATTTTTTAATTATATATATATATATATATGTTCTTTGTTATTTTTGTTTTTTTAACAAGTGCCCCTACATTTGCTGCAGGCTACAATATAATTCTTATACAAAATATCCATGAATTGCACATCTGAATAAACATGTCTTTCTATGCTAAATGTCTGTTATTAGATTCTTTTTTAATCTGTCTTTCAGGGAGGAATAATTAGCTCTTTTATTAAGGTGCATATTTGTCTTAATATTTAGCTTGATGTTTGTAAATATTAGGCTAAATGTGTAAATATTTAGAATTAATTAATCTGGAATAGTTTTAGGTTTGACAGAAATTTGATAATGCAGTATTTGTTTGTTTTTTTTTCTCCCTAATTTTTGGTCTTCATTTGTGGGTAAAAGAAACTCATGCCAATGAAATCAAATGTGATTCTTTTTCTCCAGCAAATAAACCAGTTAATTATAAATATAAGCCTTATTATTATTATTATTATTATTATTATTATTATTATTATTATTATTATTATTATTATTATATTTTGTCAATGTACATGACAATAAAAAGAGAGTTTCCAGCTGCTGGAAAATTTTTGTAAAAACTGAATAACACACACTCTTGCAGGCACACAAAAGAAGGTCAGATGGAAGTTACTTCAGCTAGTAATGTGAACGGAGCTCCGTCCACTCCAGTGAGATTCAAACCCGTTCCTCCAGCCTGTCTGTCCGCTTTCTGTTCTGCTGCATCCTTATGGGCATCGCTCTGCCAGAGCGGAGATGAGCCATACCTGATTCCATGGCCCGTGGAAGAGCACGCCTGTCCCCGTTGACGCAGGAGACAACCGCCAAACCTCTGTCACAAGTTCTGTTCTGCACACGTCAGCAAGCAGGGGCACCAGCTTGCAGCTGCGGGATGTCAAATTGCCAATTGCTCAAACAAGTGATATGATAACTGTTTTTTTTTAAGTATACTTGTGCTCAGTGTTGCCACAGTTACTTTGAAAAAGTAATCCAATTACTGATTACTGATTACTCCTTGAAAAAGTAACCTAGTTACTTTACTGATTACTCAATTGTAAAAGTAACTAAGTTAGATTACTAGTTACTTTTTTAGTTACTTTCCCCAGCTGCCGACAACAACCCTCTGCCACCTCAACATGACAATACTTGTTTTGCCAAAACTCACTTTATAGTCACCCTTTCTTGACTTCAATGAAAATAAATACTTGTTTTATAAAAAGTAAAATAAAGACCTCTTTCTTGACCTCATATTTAACTTTTGACAGCACTGTAACAGTAAAACTTGCAATTTCTAACCTACATTGTTTATAAATGTAACTATTACATTTTTTAAACATTTTTCTAACATTTAAATTCTCTCTAAACATTTTACTTGTCGAAATTATTATTATTATAAGTAGTATTAGTAGTTGTAGTAAAAAAAAAGGCTTAAAAACTGGACCTTTAATCTAGGGGTGTTTTGGCCCACGACCCATTCCATCTGGATTCGCCCCTGCTTTGGTGTTTGAACACAAAGAATGTATAACATTTATTTATGCAGAAAACATGACCAGATTTACAGGTAAGAAGGTTTTATTGCGTTTTCACATCATGTGGTCCTCAGAAAGAGAGTTTAGGTGCATTTGAGTGGAAAATAGTGTTAGTTGTTGACGCGTCGCGGAGGATCAGCTGTTTTTAGCAGCAGATACTGAGTGGCTCAGCTCAGAATTCTAAATAAAGGAGCAAAAAGCATAAAAATGTCTTTGTAAAGCTCAGTGCAGGTGTGCTGATCACCGCGCTTTAAGAGGTGAGGACAAGCTGCTGCAGAAAACCGCAGATGAAAAGCTCACTTAAAGTGGGCAGTTCAGTCGAACCCCGACCCCCTGCCTACGGACTAAGTTTAATGCTGCTATCGACCCACAATGCAAAAATAATAGTAACGCACAGTGTCTTGGAGAAGTTACTTTAATCTGATTACTGATTTGGAAAGATTAACTTGTTAGATTACTCGTTACTAAAAAAACGTGGTTACCTCCATCACTGCTTGTGCTGCCCCTATATACGAGGGCTGTCAATAAAGTATAGGTCTAAACTAAGTTTCTATTTTGTGAGCTTGATCACAAAACTAGTTTCAAAAACTATATGGATTTCATTCATATGTTTTTACGTCAGACATGCTTGAACCCTCGTGCGCATGCGTGAGTTTTTCCACGCCTGTTGGTGACGTCATTCGCCTGTGAGCACTCCTTGTGGGAGGAGTCGTCCAGCCCCTCGTCGGAATTCCTTTGTCTGAGAAGTTGCTGAGAGACTGGCGCTTTGTTTGATCAAAATTTTTTTTTAAACCTGTGAGGCACATCGAAGTGGACACGGTTCGAAAAATTAAGCTGGTTTTCGGTGAAAATTTTAACAGCTGATGAGAGATTTTGAGGTGATACTGTCGCTTTAAGGACTTCCCACGGTGCGAGACGTCGCGCAGCGCTCTCAGGCGCCGTCGTCAACCTGCTTCAAGCTGAAAACCTCCACATTTCAGGCTCTAATTGATCCAGGACGTCGTGAGAGAACAGAGAAGTTTCAGAAGAAGTCGGTTTCAGCATTTTATCCGGATATTCCACTGTTAAAGGAGATTTTTTTAATGAAAGACGTGCGGACGGGTCCGCGCGTCGGGACGCAGCCGGCGCGGTGCGGCGGCACAGGAAAAACACCTCCGTGTTGATAACCATTTGTAAAATCCAGGTGGCTTTTGATGGCTTTCAGTGGAGTGAGTATATGAGAAATTGTTTAACAGCTGGACATGTTCCAACTTGTCCTTAAGGCTTCCAACGGAGGTGTTTTTCCTGTGGCTGAGCGTCGCAGCGGCTGCGAGCCAACGCTGCAATCCGTCCGCACGTCTTTCATTAAAAAAATCTCCTTTAACAGTGGAGTATCCGGATAAAATGCTGAAACCGACTTCTTCTGAAACTTCTCTGTTCTCTCACGACGTCCTGGATCAATAGAGCCTGAAATGTGGAGGTTTTCAGCTTGAAACAGGCTGACGACGGCGCCTGGCAGCACTGCGCGACATCTCGCACCATGGGAAGTCCTTAAAGCGACAGTATCACCTCAAAATCTCTCATCAGCCGTTAAAATTTTCATCGAAAACCAGCTTATTTTTTCGAACCGTGTCCACTTCGATGTGCCTCACAGGTTTAGAAAAAATTTTGATCAAACAAAGCGCCAGTCTCTCAGCAACTTCTCAGACAAAGGAATTCCAACGAGGGGCTGGACGACTCCTCCCACAAGGAGTGCTCACAGGCGAATGACGTCACCGACAGGCGTGGAAAAACTCACGCATGCGCACGAGGGTTCAAGCATGTCTGACGTAAAAACATATGAATGAAATCCATATAGTTTTTGAAAAAAATAAAAAGGACCTATACTTTATTGACAGACCTCGTATGTCATGAAAAAAGGCGCCCCGGGCGACTGCCCGCCTCGCCTGTGCCAAAAACCGCGTCTAACTTCACCTGCTAGATGGCGACAAAAGCTGCTCAAATGCTCAGCAAGATCTTGACTGTTTATTCATTTTGGAAAAAAATATGGACTGACAGCAAAAAAAACCAAAAAAAAACAAAACAAAAAAAACAAAAAAACAACTGACAGTTGTGTCCTTGCCCTTATGGGCAATTTATTTATTTTGCATCAAAAATTAGTTTTTTGTTTTGTTTTGTTTGTTTTCTTTCTGAATACGTCACTGAATGTCTGTTGTGTGTGGGCCGCCAGAAGAGGAGGTACTGCTGGCCCACCACCAGTGGGCGCCCTGCCTGAAGTGCGGGCTTCAGGCACGAGAGGGCGCTGCCGCCACGGACACAGCCGGGGGTGACAGCTGTCACTCATTATCTCTTGACAGCTGTCACCCATCTACTCAACATCATCTCACTCCATAAAGACCAGACGTCATCTCCACCTCGTTGCCGAGATATCGTACTTCATTGGAGGTAATATACTCAGCCGTTTGTGTTTTACACATCAATCTGTATATTGTGAGTCTTTGCAGGAGTACCTGTTATCCTCTGTCTGCGGGAGCTGATTGAGTGCTGGACTGCACTCTTTTCCCCTAAGGAATCACTGCGGTACTCTGCTACATATTGAGTGAGAGGTGGAGGTGGCATTCCCACCGTTGTTGTTACGGGGTGTACACACACCCACACTTGACTGTCTTTGTTCTCACCAGCAGTACCAGATCCGACAGTCGGGGACGGTGATCACCTGGGAATTCGGGACTTGGCGGCTCCAGTATTCACCAGGTTCGGTGGTGGCGGAAATCGTGTGGTTCCGGCTCTTCTCAGGACAGACGTCTTCTATCCTCGAGCCTGCCCACACGTCACCTTTGTGGATTGACTGTAATCATATTCTGAGATTGTCTGTATGTTCGTTGTGCTCCTTCACAACATTAAATTGTTAATTTTTGGCTCATCTATTGACCGTTCATTTGCGCCCCCTGTTGTGGGTCCGTGTCACTACACTTTCACAACAATGTCTTCACATCAGCTACTGTGGAAAGACAGCAACACCACAGGAGGAGAAAATGGTAATGTTAATAATAATAATAATGATAACAACAACAACAACAATAATAATAATATTTCCAACAAAGAATGAACAAAATTACATTTAGAAGAAATCTCAATAACAAAAATCTTGATTGTGTTTGTGTTCTATTATGATAAATCTATACATAAAGTGTATATTTCTTTAATTATGACAGCTACATATCAAAAAACTCATTGAGGCTTCCACTTCTTCCAAGGAATCTATAAGCAACAATAGAAGCAAGACCCAAATTAAGCTATATGTCATACAGTGAGTACAGTCTTTCAGGTGGCTGAAATATTTTGTTCCTCCAGGTAACTTTGGTAAGGAAAGAGTAAATACATTCAAACTCACAGTAGTGACTGTCCATCATGAGAGGAATAAAATATCTAAAACACAATATCATCAGGAATTGTTTGAACTTGATACAAGCGGGAACAGATTATTTCAGAGTGAGAAATGTAGGCTGAAATTCTGCAATTCTAAATAAAAACGATGTGTTCATATACACAGTGTTTGGGGGGGACTGACTGACTTTGTTATCTGTCAGGTTAAACCATCAATCAAGTAACGATAACGCAAGTTGGAAAAGAAAGACCCCAAACACAAAACATGTCAAGAATTGAAACAGCAGGTTCAAAGATTAAATAAGAACCTTTACACTATCGTTTTACTGACAGTTTTCTCTACTTCTCTTGTCTGTCTCAACTTGTCTGTCTCTTGGTTCTTGGTGGTGGGTGTTTACCTCTCTCTGGCCACACCCTTGTTCTGGTGCTTTCCATGCACACCTGTTTCTGATTTGCTGATTATCACCTGGGGTTGTATAAGCTCACTGGGTGTGTTAGCTCTTTACCAGTTTGTTGTGTCTTGTGCCTTCATTCCAGCTCTGTACCTGCGTTCCATAGTCCTGTCTGCCTGCCTGCTTGTGTGTTCATGACCTCCAGCCCGTTGTAACAACCACGCCTTTTTGTCTGATGAATTTTGTACTGCTGGTTTTCCTTGACTGCCTACTCGTGTACCGACCTCTGCAATCCTCAGCTGTAAAGCCTTTTAATAACCAGAGCTGTTTGTTTGAGCCGTGCATTTGTGTCCAGCAATTCCTGACAATCCAGCCTGATAGTTTGTTAATCTGTGGATTTTATGGCAAAGAATCCCTACAAAAATGTAATGCATGCAAACAACTACTATGGCCGATTGGTGCTATTTTGTGAGCTTGATCATAAATCTTCAGCCTTTGCTGTTGTTTGTCTGATTGTTTTTTAATTAGTTGTGGAAGGAATGAACTTAACTTTGTAATTATTGTGCTGGAAGTTACAAAAATCTATTGTATACTCAAAGTAGTAATTACGGAAGCGTATTGCAATCACTGGTTAAAAACAAATCAGACCTCTGATCTCGTAATTACGAGAAAAGATCTTATAATTACGAGATCAGGCTATTTTTATTTATTTATTGTGTGTTTGTGTGTGTGTGTGTGCACACTTGCGTAAGTAATGAATTAACACAACTAACTTTGTGACTATAAAATTTTATTACAGAGATTAGAGCATGCCATAGGTATTAAAGGCACTGCGCTGCGGTGGTTTGAATCATATTTATCTAATAGATTACAATTTGTTCATGTAAATGGGGAATCTTCTTCACAGACTAAGGTTAATTATGGAGTTCCACAAGGTTCTGTGCTAGGACCAATTTTATTCACTTTATACATGCTTCCCTTAGGCAGTATTATTAGACGGCATTGCTTAAATTTTCATTGTTACACAGATGATACCCAGCTTTATCTATCCATGAAGCCAGAGGACACACACCAATTAGCTAAACTGCAGGATTGTCTTACAGACATAAAGACATGGATGACCTCTGATTTCCTGCTTTTAAACTCAGATAAAACTGAAGTTATTGTACTTGGCCCCACAAATCTTAGAAACATGGTGTCTAACCAGATCCTTACTCTGGATGGCATTACCCTGACCTCTAGTAATACTGTGAGAAATCTTGGAGTCATTTTTGATCAGGATATGTCATTCAAAGCGCATATTAAACAAATATGTAGGACTGCTTTTTTGCATTTACGCAATATCTCTAAAATTAGAAAGGTCTTGTCTCAGAGTGATGCTGAAAAACTAATTCATGCATTTATTTCCTATAGGCTGGACTATTGTAATTCATTATTATCAGGTTGTCCTAAAAGTTCCCTGAAAAGCCTTCAGTTAATTCAAATGCTGCAGCTAGAGTACTAACGGGGACTAGAAGGAGAGAGCATATCTCACCCATATTGGCCTCTCTTCATTGGCTTCCTGTTAATTCTAGAATAGAATTTAAAATTCTTCTTCTTACTTATAAGGTTTTGAATAATCAGGTCCCATCTTATCTGAGGGACCTCATAGTACCATATCACCCCAATAGAGCGCTTCGCTCTCAGACTGCAGGCTTACTTGTAGTTCCTAGGGTTTGTAAGAGTAGAATGGGAGGCAGAGCCTTCAGCTTTCAGGCTCCTCTCCTGTGGAACCAGCTCCCAATTCAGATCAGGGAGACAGACACCCTCTCTACTTTTAAGATTAGGCTTAAAACTTTCCTTTTTGCTAAAGCTTATAGTTAGGGCTGGATCAGGTGACCCTGAACCATCCCTTAGTTATGCTGCTATAGACGTAGACTGCTGGGGGGTTCCCATGATGCACTGAGTGTTTCTTTCTCTTTTTGCTCTGTATGCACCACTCTGCATTTAATCATTAGTGATTGATCTCTGCTCCCCTCCACAGCATGTCTTTTTCCTGGTTCTCTCCTTTAGCCCCAACCAGTCCCAGCAGAAGACTGCCCCTCCCTGAGCCTGGTTCTGCTGGAGGTTTCTTCCTGTTAAAAGGGAGTTTTTCCTTCCCACTGTCGCCAAGTGTTTGCTCACAGGGGGTTGTTTTGACCGTTGGGGTTTTACGTAATTATTGTATGGCCTTGCCTTGCAATATAAAGCGCCTTGGGGCAACTGTTTGTTGTGATTTGGCGCTATATAAATAAAATTGATTGAATTGATTGATTGATTGACTGTTGTCCCGTAAACACCAAAAATCCACTGTATGCTCAAAATAGCAGCGAAATAATGCTAAAAAGGTTACTGCAGACTATTTTAACGTTATTTGGTGCACCTTAATGTTGACGATTTGTTTTTTTTTTATACACACGATAACTAACGTGTGAACCAGCAGTAAAGCACCCAAGAGATTTCTAACTTTAGTGTCATCATGTGAGTTAATTGAATAAGTAAAGAAATAAAGCCAATAATAAATCCACAGGCTTGACACACAATAGAAGTTATGACTTAAGGATTAAAGAGGGAAAACGGTGACACCTTGTGGACACTCACTCCTCACTCTTCAACCGCTTATCCGGGATTGGGTCACAGGGGCAACAGCTCTAGCAGGGGACCCCAGACCTCCCTTTCCTGTGCCACATTGACCACCGCTGACTGGGGGATCATGAGGCGTTCCCAGGTCAGTGTGGAGATATAATCTCTCCATCTAGTCCTGGGTCTTCCCCGTTGTCTCTTCCTAGATGGATGTGCCTGGAACACCTCCCTAAGGAGGCACCCAGGAGGCATCCTTACCAGATGCCCAAACCACCTCAGCTGGCTCCTTTCAACACAAAGGAGCAGCGACCCTACTCCGAGCTCCTCACAGTTGACCGAACTTCTCACCCTATATCTAAGGGAGACACCAGCCACCCTGCTAAGGAAGCCCATTTCGGCAACTTGTACCCATGATCTAGTTCTTTCAGTCATGACCCAACCTTCATGACCATAGGTGAGAGTAGGAATGAAGACTGACCAGTAGAACGAGAGCTTTGCCTTTTGGGTCAGCTCCCTTTTTGTCACAACAGTATGATAGAGCGAATTAAATACCGCCCCTGCTGCGCCAATTCTCCAGCAAATCGCTCCATTGTCCCATCAATTGTGAACAAGACCACGACATACTTGAACTCCTTCATTTGGGGCACCGTATTCCCTACCTGTAGTAGGCAAGCCATCAGTTTCTTGCTGAGAACCATGGCGTCAGATTTAGAGGTGATGTTCCTCATCCCAGCCGCTTCACACTTGGCTGCGAACCAATCCAGTGAGTGTGGAAGGTCACCAGCTGATGATGCCAACAGGACCACATCTTCTGCAAAAAGCAGTGATGAGACCCTGAGCCCACCAAACTGAAAACCCTCCGCCCCTTGACTATGCCTTGATATCCTGTCCATGAATATCACAAACAGGATTGGTGACAAGGCGCAGCCCTGGCGGAGGCCAACCTCCACTGGAAACGAGTCCGACTTACTGACGAGCACCCAAACACAGCTCTCATTTTGTGAGTACAGAGATTGGATGGCCCTGAGAAGGGACCCCCCACTCCATACTCCAGCAGCACCTCTCACAGTATCTCCCGGAGTATCCCATCATACGCCTTTTCCAAGTCCACAAAACGCATGTAGAATGGATAGGCATACTCCCAGGCACCCTCCAGGATCCTTGTGAGAGTGAAAAGCTGGCCAGTTGTTCCAGGACCAGGACAGAACCTGCATTGTTCCTCTTCAAAGTTTGACTATCGGCTGAACCCTCCTTTCCAGCACCCTGGAGTAGACTTTACCAGGGAGGCTGAGTAGAGTGATACCCCTGTAGTTGGCACACACTCTCTGGTCCCCTTTGTTAAATATGGGGACCACCACCCCAGTTTGCCACTCCTTAGTCACTGTCCCAGACGTCAATGCAGTGTTGAAGAGACGTCTTATCCAAGACAATCCCACCACACCCAGAGCATTCAGCATTTCTGGATGGATCTCATCAACCCCAGGGGCCTTGCTACTGTGGAGTTGTTTGACTACCTCAGTGACTCCCACCAGGGAAATTGATGAAAATCCTCCATCAGCTTCCAGCTCTGCCCCTACTGTCTAATGCAGGAGTTCCTCAAAGTGTTCCAGCGGTGGATTACATCCTCAGTTGAGGTCAACAGAGTCCCATCCTTACTGTAGATGCTTGGAAGGTTCCCCATTTTCCCCTCCTGAGGTGCCTCACGGTCCACCAGAAGCCCCACACAGGACTCCATTCAGGGACTCCAAGAAGGCCGAATACTCCAAAATGCTGTTCAGTGCATACGCACAAACAACAGTCAGAGTTTTCCCCCCCCGCCACCCGAAGGTGCAGGGAGGTGACCCTTTCATCTAACGGGGTAAACTCCAATGTAGCAGTGCTCAGCCGGGGACTCATGAGTATCCCCACACCCCCTGGTGCCTCACACCCTGGGCAACTCCAGAGAATAAGGTCCAGCCCCTATCAAGGAGAGTGGTTCCAGAGCCGAGGCTGTGCGTGGAGGTGAGGCCCACCAGATCTAACTGGTATTGCTTCACCTCCTGCACAAGCTCTGGCTCCTTACCCCACAGCGAGGTGACATTCCACACTCCCAGAGTTAGCCCCTGGAACCTGGGTCTGGTCCGCTGAGGCCCTGGACTTTCACTGCCACCCATGGAATAGCGCACTCGACACCTGCGGTTCTCCCTGCGGGTGGTGAGCCCACAAGGTGGAGATGGAAGGTCCACGTTGCCTTTTCGGGCTGTGCCCGACTGGGCCCCATGGCGACCCTAGCTACCAGGTGCTCACTGACGAGCCCTACATCCAGGCTTGGCTTCAGATGGTGGCCCTGGGCTTCCTCCGGGCTGGCTCACATTTCCTCTGCCTGGTTCTGTCATGGTGTCTTGTGGACCATTCTTAGTCTGGCATCTCACCTGAGACTATTTGCCATGGGAGACCCTACCAGGAGCACAAAGGCTCCAGACAACACAGCTCTCAGGTTAATAATGGCTGGCACACAAACCTCTCTACCACGATAAGGTGATGGTTCCCTTGTGGTAGTGTACTTAATTGCAGGTCAAGGCTGCAGGGATTTGTTTTTTTTTTTGTAAAGTTTATCCAGCAGCTGTACATGAAAAGTAAAAGCATCACACAACTTTTGACACTTCTACAACAACATTTATTTTAGTATAGCTCATTTTGTATTAAAACAGTTACACAAACAAAATGGTTTATTTTACATTTTATACGTCAGTCACTTTTTTCTTATCATAAATCTGGACTAAAATAATAGTCTGAGTCCAATATACACAGAAAACCGCTGAAGACAAATAAGACTTGCACTTTGAAAATTAAAAAAAGATTCACTTCAAAGCAGCCGTCGATGAGCATCTTTCTCATAATAATTTTCTATGGATTAATTAAGATTAGGATGATTGGAAATTTAACATAATTCTACTCAGAAAGGTCTTCATGTGTATAATTAAGACTCCAGACAGAGGTAGGCTTTTAACTTCATATTCTTACAAGTGTGTTGCTTTCTCATGTTGCTAAGCCACAATTTGAGCCATGTCGCTGAATATCACTGAGCCTTTTCTCCAGTTTGTCTGCCAAGGAGGTGAGCCGTGAAGTCGTCAACATCTGAGGCACTTGCCTCAGCTGCTCCTCCGGAGCGTGGGCCAGCCACGCTTTGATTTGTTCCAGGAGCTTCACTCTCTGTCTGTGCAGAGCCGTACCCCTGGAGCGCCTCGGTATGCCTGCCTCCTGGATGTGTCTGTTGGCGACAGAGGATGGTTTATGAGCCACAGAAGAGGAAGATCAATCTGGAGAGTCTACAGAAGATCACACCCACCTGCTAACAAATTTCTTCATTTTCCTCACACGCACACTGTGAGTGGAAAAAAATCCAGAGAGGAAAGACCTGAAAAAGTCACCTGAAAAACAAAATTTGGAAATAGCTTTAGTTTTTAACACAGACTATGTTGTTTTTTCCTTATTAACATCTTGTCATCATCAATCGCTTTTCCGGGCTCAGGTCGCAGGGGCAACAGCTCCAGCAGGGGACCCCAGACTTCCCTTTCCCATGCCACATTGACCACCTCTGACTGGGGGATCCTGAGGCGTTCCCAAGCCAGTGTGGAGATATAATCTCTCCACCTAGTCCTGGGTCTTCCCCGGGGTCTCCTCCCAGATGGACGTGCCTGGAACACCTCCCTTGGGCGGCACCCAGGAGGCATCCTTACCAGATGCCCGAACCACCTCAGCTGGCTCCTTTCAATGTGAAGGAGCAGCGACTCTACTCCGAGCTCCCCATGGATGACCGAACTTCTCACCCTATCTCTAAGGGAGACACCAGCCACCCTCCTGAGGAAGCCCATTTCGGCCGCTCGTACCCACGATCTAGTTCTTTCGGTCATGACCCAACACTCATGACCATAGGTAAGAGTAGGAACGAAGATTGACCAGTAGAACGAGAGCTTCGCCTTTTGGGTCAGCTCCCTTTTCGTCACAACAGTATGGTAGAGTGAATGCAATACCGCCCCTGCTGCGCCGATTCTCCGGCCAATCTCATGCTCCATCGCCCCCTCACTCGTGAACAAGACCCCAAGGTACTTGAACTCTTTCACTTGGGGCAAGGCCACATTCCCTACCAGTAGTAGTCAATTCATCGGTTTCCTGCTGAGAACCATGCCCTCAGATTTAGAGGTGCTGATCCTCATCCCAGCTGCTTCACACTCGGCTGCGAACTGATCCAGTGAGTGGTGGAGGTCGTCGGCCGATGAAGCCAACAGGACCACATCATCTGCAAAAAGCAGTGATGAGACCCTGAGCCCACCAAACCGGAAACCCTCGTCCCCTCGACTATGCCTCGATATCCTATCCATGAACAGGATTGGTGACAAAGCGCAGCCCTGGTGGAGGCCAATATCCACCGGAAGCGAGTCTGACTTACTGCCGAGCACCCGAACACAGCTCTCGCTTTGCAAGTACAGAGATTGGATGGCCCTGAGAAGGGACCCCCTCACTCCATACTCCCACACTTCCTTATTAACTAAAAAATAAATTAATACACACAGGTCTGCAACCCCAATTCCAATGAAGTTGGGACGTTGTGTAGAATGTAAATAAAAGCACAATACAATGATTTGCACATCCTCTTCAACCTATATTCAATTTAATACAGAACAAAGACAAGATATTTAATGTTCAAACTGATAAACTTTGTTGTTTTTGTGCAAATATTTGCTACTTTTGAAATGGATGCCTGCAACACATTTCAAAGAAGCTGGGACGTGGCAACAAAAGACTGGGAAAGTTGATGAATGCTCAAAGAACACCTAAATGGAAACAGGTGAGTGTCATGATTGGGTATCAAAGGAGCATCCCCAAAAGTCTCAGCCATTCACAAGCAAAGATGGGGCGAGGATCACCACTTTGTGAACTGCAAGAAAAAATAGTCCAACAGTTTAAGAACAATGTTTATCAATGTTCACTTGCAAAGAATTTAGGGATTCCATCATCTACAGTCCATAATATAATCAGAAGAGTCAGAGAATCTGGAAAACTTTCTACACGTAAGCGGCAAGGCCGAAAACCAACATTGAATACCCGTGACCTTCGATCCCTCAGGCGGTACTGCATTAAAAACCGTGTGTAAAGGATCTTACTGCGTGGGCTCAGGAACACTTTGTCAGTTAACACAGTTCGTCACTACATCTTAGCGACTCATCTCAAGTTAAAACTCTACCATGCAAAGCGAAAGCCATACATCAACAACATCCAGAAACCCCGCCACTTTCTCTGGCCCCAAACTCATTTGAAATGGACAGACGCAAAGTGGAAAAGTGTGCTGTGGTCTGATGAGTCCACGTTTCAAATTGTTTTTGGAAATCATGGATGTCGTGTCCTCCAGACAAAAGAGAAAAAAGACCATCCAGATTGTTACCAGCACAAGTTCAAAAGCCAGCATCTGTGATGGTATGGGGGTGTTAGTGCCCATGGCATGGGCAACTTACACATCTATGATGGCACCATCAATGCTGAAAGGTACATCCAGGTTTTGGAGCAACACATGCTGCCATCCAAGCAACGTCTTTTTCAGGGTGACGTCCCTGCTTATTTCAGCAAGACAATGCCAAGCCACATTCTGCACGTGTTACAACAGCGTAGCTTCGTAGTAAAAGAGTGGGGGTACCAGACTGGCCTGCCTGCTGTCCATACCTGTCGCCCATTGAAAATGTGTGGTGCATTATGAAATGCAAAATACGACAATGGAGACCCCAGACTATTGAACAACTGAAGTTGTACATCAAGCAAGAATGGGAAAGAATTCCACCTACAAAGCTTCAACAATTAGTGTCCTCAGTTCCCAAATGCTTATTGAGTGTTGTTAGAAGGAAAGGGGATGTAACACAGTGGTAAATATACCACTGTCCCAGCTTTTTTGAAACATGTTGCAGACATCCATTTCAAAATGAGCAAATATTGCACAAAAACAATAGTTTATCAGTTTGAACATGAAATATCTTGTCTTTGTGGTGTAGTCAATTGAATATAGGTTGAAGAGGATTTGCAAATCATTGTATTCTGTTTAATTTAGATTTTACACAATGTTCCAACTTCAATGGAATTGGGGTTGTACATGGCTGTCCATGTTGTACAGGCTACATAATCACCCAGAACACAAGGATCCAAGTACCTTGTTGAGTTTGAATCTCATTCTAAAACCGATAACTGAGCATAGGGGAAAGTACACACCTCCATTTGTAAGGTCCTCACAGGAACCACACACTGTGTCATGGAAAACTGAGCCGGGAAAGAGCACAGTCTGTTCAGTTGTGCATTCCGTGTGTTTTATGCACGGCTCTGTGGCTGAAGATGTGTGTGAAAAGGAGACATTGGAACACTTTTCACACACAGTGTTCATTTGTGGTGTACCTAAAAGACAACAACAAAAGCATTGTGGGTTAAAGAGTCTCACATGCTCTGCCAAACTGCACTCAAGGTTCTTGAAATGGAGCAACATTTCCACCTCGTGGACATTTGCCATTAATGCAGGTACAACAGAATTTTACCAAGATATATATATATACGAGGGCTGTCAATAAAGTTACGGTCCTTTTTATTTTTTTCAAAAACTATATGGATTTCATTCATATGTTTTTACGTCAGACATGCTTGAACCCTCGTGCGCATGCGTGAGTTTTTCCACGCCTGTCGGTGACGTCATTCGCCTGTGAGCACTCCTTGTGGGAGGAGTCGTCCAGCCCCTCGTCGGAATTCCTTTGTCTGAGAAGTTGCTGAGAGACTGGCGCGTTGTTTGATCAGAATTTTTTCTAAACCTGTGAGACACATCGAAGTGGACACAGTTCGAAAAATTAAGCTGGTTTTCAGTGAAAATTTTAACAGCTGATGAGAGATTTTGAGGTGATTCTGTCGCTTTAAGGACTTTTCACGGTGTGAGACGTCGCTCAGCGCTCTCAGGCGGCGTCATCAGCCTGTTCAAGCTGAAAACCTCCACATTTCAGGCTCTATTGATCCAGGACGTCGTGAGAGAACAGAGAAGTTTCAGAAGAAGTCGGTTTCAGCATTTTATCCGGATATTCCACTGTTAAAGGAGATTTTTTTAATGAAAGACGTGCGGACGGGTCCGCGCGTCGGGACGCAGCCGAGGCGGTGCGGCGGCACAGGAAAAACACCTCCGTGTTGATAACCATTTGTAAAATCCAGGCGGCTTTTGATGGCTTTCAGTGGAGTGAGTATATGAGAAATTGTTTAACAGGCAGGACATGTTCCAACTTGTCCTTAAGGCTTTCAACAGAGGTGTTTTTCCTGTGGCGGAGCGTCGCGGCGGCTGCGTCCCGACGCGCGGACCCGTCCGCACGTCTTTCATTAAAAAAATCTCCTTTAACAGTGGAATATCCGGATAAAATGCTGAAACCGACTTCTTCTGAAACTTCTCTGTTCTCTCACGACGTCCTGGATCAATAGAGCCTGAAATGTGGATGTTTTCAGCTTGAACAGGCTGACGACGGCGCCTGAGAGCGCTGAGCGACGTCTCGCACCGTGGGAAGTCCTTAAAGCGACAGAATCACCTCAAAATCTCTCATCAGCCGTTAAAATTTTCACTGAAAACCAGCTTAATTTTTCGAACCGTGTCCACTTCGATGTGTCTCACAGGTTTAGAAAAAATTTTGATCAAACAATGCGCCAGTCTCTCAGCAACTTCTCAGACAAAGGAATTCCGACGAAGGGCTGGACGACTCCTCCCACAAGGAGTGCTCACAGGCGAATGACGTCACCGACAGGCGTGGAAAAACTCACGCACGCGCACGAGGGTTCAAGCATGTCTGACGTAAAAACATATGAATGAAATCCATATAGTTTTTGAAAAAAATAAAAAGGACCGTAACTTTATTGACAGCCCTCGTATATATGAAAAACAGTATACTTTCTCTTTGAATTGAGGTACATTTTTTCCCATCCCATGGCACAAATCAATATGATATAAACATGTATATTTTGTTACTTCCCAGCTGCTGTTCCACACTTCAGCTTATTAAGTGGCAGTAATGCACTTTCTGAACCGTCAGGGTGAGCAATCCTGCTCTTGGAGATCACCTGTCCAGCATGTTTTCTCACGCTTCCTTCCCCACCTACCGCTAATTATCAGGTCTGCTCAGCCAATTAAGCTCTCAGAAACACTAGAATGGACTAATCAGAGCTGTGGTTAGAGCTGGTACACCTGTAAATCATACAGGGTGGAAGACCTCCAGGAGCTGGTTTGTTGACCCCCTGGTTAAGCGATTATTTAAAATTTATGTTATTGTTTTGCTCTTAATTCATGAATTTCTTTATCAGAGTGAAATAAAAATGTACATACAATACATCACAAGAGCAATTAAATGAGTGATCTGTCATACTTTATGCAAAACTATTAATTTAATGTACAACCTTGCAAGGTTGTGATGCAAGTTTATTCCCCTCTCATACCTTTGGTTCTGACACCGTGTCCAGGTCCACACTCTGTGTGGTGGACACAGAAGTCCCCTGTCCAGTAGAAGCCCTCCTGGCAACTTCTCTGTTCTCTCACGACGTCCTGGATCAATAGAGCCTGAAATGTGGAGGTTTTCAGCTTGAAACAGGCTGACGACGGCGCCTGGCAGCACTGCGCGACATCTCGCACCGTGGGAAGTCCTTAAAGCGACAGTATCACCTCAAAATCTCTCATCAGCCGTTAAAATTTTCATCGAAAACCAGCTTATTTTTTCGAACCGTGTCCACTTCGATGTGCCTCACAGGTTTAGAAAAAATTTTGATCAAACAAAGCGCCAGTCTCTCAGCAACTTCTCAGACAAGGGAATTCCAACGAGGGGCTGGACGACTCCTCCCACAAGGAGTGCTCACAGGCGAATGACGTCACCGACAGGCGTGGAAAAACTCACGCATGCGCACGAGGGTTCAAGCATGTCTGACGTAAAAACATATGAATGAAATCCATATAGTTTTTGAAAAAAATAAAAAGGACCTATACTTTATTGACAGACCTCGTATGTCATGAAAAAAGGCGCCCCGGGCGACTGCCCGCCTCGCCTGTGCCAAAAACCGCGTCTAACTTCACCTGCTAGATGGCGACAAAAGCTGCTCAAATGCTCAGCAAGATCTTGACTGTTTATTCATTTTGGAAAAAAATATGGACTGACAGCAAAAAAAACAAAAAAAAAACAAAACAAAAAAACAAAAAAACAACTGACAGTTGTGTCCTTGCCCTTATGGGCAATTTATTTATTTTGCATCAAAAATTTGTTTTTTGTTTTGTTTTGTTTGTTTTCTTTCTGAATACGTCACTGAATGTCTGTTGTGTGTGGGCCGCCAGAAGAGGAGGTACTGCTGGCCCACCACCAGTGGGCGCCCTGCCTGAAGTGCGGGCTTCAGGCACGAGAGGGCGCTGCCGCCACGGACACAGCCGGGGGTGACAGCTGTCACTCATTATCTCTTGACAGCTGTCACCCATCTACTCAACATCATCTCACTCCATAAAGACCAGACGTCATCTCCACCTCGTTGCCGAGATATTGTACTTCATTGGAGGTAATATACTCAGCCGTTTGTGTTTTACACATCAATCTGTATATTGTGAGTCTTTGCAGGAGTACCTGTTATCCTCTGTCTGCGGGAGCTGATTGAGTGCTGGACTGCACTCTTTTCCCCTGAGGAATCACTGCGGTACTCTGCTACATATTGAGTGAGAGGTGGAGGTGGCATTCCCACCGTTGTTGTTACGGGGTGTACACACACCCACACTTGACTGTCTTTGTTCTCACCAGCAGTACCAGATCCGACAGTCGGGGACGGTGATCACCTGGGAATTCGGGACTTGGCGGCTCCAGTATTCACCAGGTTCGGTGGTGGCGGAAATCGTGTGGTTCCGGCTCTTCTCAGGACAGACGTCTTCTATCCTCGAGCCTGCCCACACGTCACCTTTGTGGATTGACTGTAATCATATTCTGAGATTGTCTGTATGTTCGTTGTGCTCCTTCACAACATTAAATTGTTAATTTTTGGCTCATCTATTGACCGTTCATTTGCGCCCCCTGGTGTGGGTCCGTGTCACTACACTTTCACAACAATGTCTTCACATCAGCTACTGTGGAAAGACAGCAACACCACAGGAGGAGAAAATGGTAATGTTAATAATAATAATAATAATAATGATAATAACAACAACAACAACAACAACAACAACAACAATAATAATATTTCCAACAAAGAATGAACAAAATTACATTTAGAAGAAATCTCAATAACAAAAATCTTGATTGTGTTTGTGTTCTATTATGATAAATCTATACATAAAGTGTATATTTCTTTAATTATGACAGCTACATATCAAAAAACTCATTTAGGCTTCCACTTCTTCCAAGGAATCTATAAGCAACAATAGAAGCAAGACCCAAATTAAGCTATATGTCATACAGTGAGTACAGTCTTTCAGGTGGCTGAAATATTTTGTTCCTCCAGGTAACTTTGGTAAGGAAAGAGTAAATACATTCAAACTCACAGTAGTGACTGTCCATCATGAGAGGAATAAAATATCTAAAACACAATATCATCAGGAATTGTTTGAACTTGATACAAGCGGGAACAGATTATTTCAGAGTGAGAAATGTAGGCTGAAATTCTGCAATTCTAAATAAAAACGATGTGTTCATATACACAGTGTTTGGGGGGGACTGACTGACTTTGTTATCTGTCAGGTTAAACCATCAATCAAGTAAAGATGACGCAAGTTGGAAAAGAAAGACCCAAAACACAAAACATGTCAAGAATTGAAACAGCAGGTTCAAAGATTAAATAAGAACCTTTACACTATCGTTTTACTGACAGTTTTCTCTACTTCTCTTGTCTGTCTCAACTTGTCTGTCTCTTGGTTCTTGGTGGTGGGTGTTTACCTCTCTCTGGCCACACCCTTGTTCTGGTGCTTTCCATGCACACCTGTTTCTGATTTGCTGATTATCACCTGGGGTTATATAAGCTCACTGGGTGTGTTAGCTCTTCACCAGTTTGTTGTGTCTTGTGCCTTCATTCCAGCTCTGTACCTGCGTTCCATAGTCCTGTCTGCCTGCTTGTGTGTTCATGACCTCCAGCCCGTTGTAACAACCACGCCTTTTTGTCTGATGAATTTTGTACTGCTGGTTTTCCTTGACTGCCTACTCGTGTACCGACCTCTGCAATCCTCAGCTGTAAAGCCTTTTAATAACCAGAGCTGTTTGTTTGAGCCGTGCATTTGTGTCCAGCAATTCCTGACAATCCAGCCTGATAGTTTGTTAATCTGTGGATTTTATGGCAAAGAATCCCTACAAAAATGTAATGCATGCAAACAACTACTATGGCCGATTGGTGCTATTTTGTGAGCTTGATCATAAATCTTCAGCCTTTGCTGTTGTTTGTCTGATTGTTTTATAAACGCAACACTTTTGGTTTTGCTCCCATTTTGTATGAGATGAACTCAAAGATCTAAAACTTTTTCCACATACACAATATCACCATTTCCTTCAAATATTGTTCACAAACCAGTTGAAATCTGTGATAGTGAGCACTTCTCCTTTGCTGAGATAATCCATCCCACCTCACAGGTGTGCCATATCAAGATGCTGATTATACACCATGATTAGTGCACAGGTGTGCCTTAGACTGCCCACAATAAAAGGCCACTCTGAAAGGTGCAGTTTTGTTTTATTGGGGGGGGATACCAGTCAGTATCTGGTGTGACCACCATTTGCCTCATGCAGTGCAACACATCTCCTTTGCATCATCTGTGAAGAGAACACCTCTCCAACGTGCCAAACACCAGCGAATGTGAGCATTTGCCCACTCAAGTCGGTTACGACGACGAACTGGAGTCAGGTGGAGACCCCGATGAGGACGACGAGCATGCAGATGAGCTTCCCTGAGACGGTTTCTGACAGTTTGTACAGAAATTCTTTGGTTATGCAAACCGATTGTTTCAGCAGCTGTCCGAGTGGCTGGTCTCAGACGATCTTGGAGGTGAACATGCTGGATGTGGAGGTCCTGGGCTGGTGTGGTTACACGTGGTCTGCGGTTGTGAGGCTGGTTGGATGTACTGCCAAATTCTCTGAAACGACTTTGGAAACGGCTTATGGTAGAGAAATGAACATTCAATACACGAGCAACAGCTCTGGTTGACATTCCTGCTGTCAGCATGCCAACTGCACGCTCCCTCAAATCTTGCGACATCTGTGGCATTGTGCTGTGTGATAAAACTGCACCTTTCAGAGTGGCCTTTTATTGTGGGCAGTCTAAGGCACACCTGTGCACTAATCATGGTGTCTAATCAGCATCTTGATATGGCACACCTGTGAGGTGGGATGGATTATCTCAGCAAAGGAGAAGTGCTCACTATCACAGATTTCAACTGGTTGTGAACAATATTTGAGGGAAATGGTGATATTGTGTATGTGGAAAAAGTTTTAGATCTTTGAGTTCATCTCATACAAAATGGGAGCAAAACCAAAAGTGTTGCGTTTATATTTTTGTTGAGTATAGTTGTGGAAGGAATGAACTTAACTTTGTAATTATTGTGCTGGAAGTTACAAAAATCTATTGTATACTCAAAGTAGTAATTACGGAAGCGTATTGCAATCACTGGTTAAAAACAAATCAGACCTCTGATCTCGTAATTACGAGAAAAGATCTTATAATTACGAGATCAGGCTATTTTTATTTATTTATTGTGTGTTTGTGTGTGTGTGTGCACACTTGCGTAAGTAATGAATTAACACAACTAACTTTGTGACTATAAAATTTTATTACAGAGATTAGAGCATGCCATAGGTATTAAAGGCACTGCGCTGCGGTGGTTTGAATCATATTTATCTAATAGATTACAATTTGTTCATGTAAATGGGGAATCTTCTTCACAGACTAAGGTTAATTATGGAGTTCCACAAGGTTCTGTGCTAGGACCAATTTTATTCACTTTATACATGCTTCCCTTAGGCAATATTATTAGACGGCATTGCTTAAATTTTCATTGTTACACAGATGATACCCAGCTTTATCTATCCATGAAGCCAGAGGACACACACCAATTAGCTAAACTGCAGATTGTCTTACAGACATAAAGACATGGATGACCTCTGATTTCCTGCTTTTAAACTCAGATAAAACTGAAGTTATTGTACTTGGCCCCACAAATCTTAGAAACATGGTGTCTAACCAGATCCTTACTCTGGATGGCATTACCCTGACCTCTAGTAATACTGTGAGAAATCTTGGAGTCATTTTTGATCAGGATATGTCATTCAAAGCGCATATTAAACAAATATGTAGGACTGCTTTTTTGCATTTACGCAATATCTCTAAAATTAGAAAGGTCTTGTCTCAGAGTGATGCTGAAAAACTAATTCATGCATTTATTTCCTATAGGCTGGACTATTGTAATTCATTATTATCAGGTTGTCCTAAAGTTCCCTGAAAAGCCTTCATTAATTCAAAATGCTGCAGCTAGAGTACTAACGGGGACTAGAAGGAGAGAGCATATCTCACCCATATTGGCCTCTCTTCATTGGCTTCCTGTTAATTCTAGAATAGAATTTAAAATTCTTCTTCTTACTTATAAGGTTTTGAATAATCAGGTCCCATCTTATCTGAGGGACCTCATAGTACCATATCACCCCAATAGAGCGCTTTGCTCTCAGACTGCAGGCTTACTTGTAGTTCCTAGGGTTTGTAAGAGTAGAATGGGAGGCAGAGCCTTCAGCTTTCAGGCTCCTCTCCTGTGGAACCAGCTCCCAATTCAGATCAGGGAGACAGACACCCTCTCTACTTTTAAGATTAGGCTTAAAACTTTCCTTTTGCTAAAGCTTATAGTTAGGGCTGGATCAGGTGACCCTGAACCATCCCTTAGTTATGCTGCTATAGACGTAGACTGCTGGGGGGTTCCCATGATGCACTGAGTGTTTCTTTCTCTTTTTGCTCTGTATGCACCACTCTGCATTTAATCATTAGTGATTGATCTCTGCTCCCCTCCACAGCATGTCTTTTTCCTGGTTCTCTCCTTTAGCCCCAACCAGTCCCAGCAGAAGACTGCCCCTCCCTGAGCCTGGTTCTGCTGGAGGTTTCTTCCTGTTAAAAGGGAGTTTTTCCTTCCCACTGTCGCCAAGTGTTTGCTCACAGGGGGTTGTTTTGACCGTTGGGGTTTTTACGTAATTATTGTATGGCCTTGCCTTGCAATATAAAGCGCCTTGGGGCAACTGTTTGTTGTGATTTGGCGCTATATAAATAAAATTGATTGAATTGATTGATTGATTGACTGTTGTCCCGTAAACACCAAAAATCCACTGTATGCTCAAAATAGCAGCGAAATAATGCTAAAAAGGTTACTGCAGACTATTTTAACGTTATTTGGTGCACCTTAATGTTGACGATTTGTTTTTTTTTTATACACACGATAACTAACGTGTGAACCAGCAGTAAAGCACCCAAGAGATTTCTAACTTTAGTGTCATCATGTGAGTTAATTGAATAAGTAAAGAAATAACGCCAATAATAAATCCACAGGCTTGACACACAATAGAAGTTATGACTTAAGGATTAAAGAGGGAAAACGGTGACACCTTGTGGACACTCACTCCTCACTCTTCAACCGCTTATCCGGGATTGGGTCACAGGGGCAACAGCTCTAGCAGGGGACCCCAGACCTCCCTTTCCTGTGCCACATTGACCACCGCTGACTGGGGGATCATGAGGCGTTCCCAGGTCAGTGTGGAGATATAATCTCTCCATCTAGTCCTGGGTCTTCCCCGTTGTCTCTTCCTAGATGGATGTGCCTGGAACACCTCCCTAAGGAGGCACCCAGGAGGCATCCTTACCAGATGCCCAAACCACCTCAGCTGGCTCCTTTCAACACAAAGGAGCAGCGACCCTACTCCGAGCTCCTCACAGTTGACCGAACTTCTCACCCTATATCTAAGGGAGACACCAGCCACCCTGCTAAGGAAGCCCATTTCGGCAACTTGTACCCATGATCTAGTTCTTTCAGTCATGACCCAACCTTCATGACCATAGGTGAGAGTAGGAATGAAGACTGACCAGTAGAACGAGAGCTTTGCCTTTTGGGTCAGCTCCCTTTTGTCACAACAGTATGGTAGAGCGAATTAAATACCGCCCCTGCTGCGCCAATTCTCCAGCAAATCACTCCATTGTCCCATCAATTGTGAACAAGACCACGACATACTTGAACTCCTTCATTTGGGGCACCGTATTCCCTACCTGTAGTAGGCAAGCCATCAGTTTCTTGCTGAGAACCATGGCGTCAGATTTAGAGGTGATGTTCCTCATCCCAGCCACTTCACACTTGGCTGCGAACCAATCCAGTGAGTGTGGAAGGTCACCAGCTGATGATGCCAACAGGACCACATCTTCTGCAAAAAGCAGTGATGAGACCCTGAGCCCACCAAACTGAAAACCCTCCGCCCCTTGACTATGCCTTGATATCCTGTCCATGAATATCACAAACAGGATTGGTGACAAGGCGCAGCCCTGGCGGAGGCCAACCTCCACCGGAAACGAGTCCGACTTACTGACGAGCACCCAAACACAGCTCTCATTTTGTGAGTACAGAGATTGGATGGCCCTGAGAAGGGACCCCCCACTCCATACTCCAGCAGCACCTCTCACAGTATCTCCCGGGGTATCCCATCATACGCCTTTTCCAAGTCCACAAAACGCATGTAGAATGGATAGGCATACTCCCAGGCACCCTCCAGGATCCTTGTGAGAGTGAAAAGCTGGCCAGTTGTTCCAGGACCAGGACAGAACCTGCATTGTTCCTCTTCAAAGTTTGACTATCGGCCGAACCCTCCTTTCCAGCACCCTGGAGTAGACTTTACCAGGGAGGCTGAGTAGAGTGATACCCCTGTAGTTGGCACACACTCTCTGGTCCCCTTTTTTAAATATGGGGACCACCACCCCAGTTTGCCACTCCTTAGTCACTGTCCCAGACGTCAATGCAGTGTTGAAGAGACGTCTTATCCAAGACAATCCCACCAACCCAGAGCATTCAGCATTTCTGGATGGATCTCATCAACCCCAGGGGCCTTGCTACTGTGGAGTTGTTTGACTACCTCAGTGACTGCCACCAGGGAAATTGATGAAAATCCTCCATCAGCTTCCAGCTCTGCCCCTACTGTCTAATGCAGGAGTTCCTCAAAGTGTTTCCAGCGGTGGATTACATCCTCAGTTGAGGTCAACAGAGTCCCATCCTTACTGTAGATGCTTGGAAGGTTCCCCATTTTCCCCTCCTGAGGTGCCTCACGGTCCACCAGAAGCCCCCACACAGGACTCCATTCAGGGACTCCAAGAAGGCCGAATACTCCAAAATGCTGTTCAGTGCATACGCACAAACAACAGGTCAGAGTTTTCCCCCCCGCCACCCGAAGGTGCAGGGAGGTGACCCTTTCATCTAACGGGGGTAAACTCCAATGTAGCAGTGCTCAGCCGGGGACTCATGAGTATCCCCACACCCCCTGGTGCCTCACACCCTGGGCACACTCCAGAGAATAAGGTCCAGCCCCTATCAAGGAGAGTGGTTCCAGAGCCGAGGCTGTGCGTGGAGGTGAGGCCACCAGATCTAACTGGTATTGCTTCACCTCCTGCACAAGCTCTGGCTCCTTACCCCACAGCGAGGTGACATTCCACACTCCCAGAGTTAGCCCCTGGAACCTGGGTCTGGTCCGCTGAGGCCCTGGACTTTCACTGCCACCCATGGAAATAGCGCACTCGACACCTGCGGTTCTCCCTGCGGGTGGTGAGCCCACAAGGTGGAGATGGAAGGTCCACGTTGCCTTTTCGGGCTGTGCCCGACTGGGCCCCATGGCGACCCTAGCTACCAGGTGCTCACTGACGAGCCCTACATCCAGGCTTGGCTTCAGATGGTGGCCCTGGGCTTCCTCCGGGCTGGCTCACATTTCCTCTGCCTGGTTCTGTCATGGTGTCTTGTGGACCATTCTTAGTCCTGGCATCTCACCTGAGACTATTTGCCATGGGAGACCCTACCAGGAGCACAAAGGCTCCAGACAACACAGCTCTCAGGTTAATAATGGCTGGCACACAAACCTCTCTACACCACGATAAGGTGATGGTTCCCTTGTGGTAGTGTACTTAAATTGCAGGTCAAGGCTGCAGGGATTTGTTTTTTTTTTTGTAAAGTTTATCCAGCAGCTGTACATGAAAGTAAAAGCATCACACAACTTTTGACACTTCTACAACAACATTTATTTTAGTATAGCTCATTTTGTATTAAAACAGTTACACAAACAAAATGGTTTATTTTACATTTTATACGTCAGTCACTTTTTTCTTATCATAAATCTGGACTAAAATAATAGTCTGAGTCCAATATACACAGAAAACCGCTGAAGACAAATAAGACTTGCACTTTGAAAATTAAAAAAAGATTCACTTCAAGCAGCCGTCGATGAGCATCTTTCTCATAATAATTTTCTATGGATTAATTAAGATTAGGATGATTGGAAATTTAACATAATTCTACTCAGAAAGGTCTTCATGTGTATAATTAAGACTCCAGACAGAGGTAGGCTTTTAACTTCATATTCTTACAAGTGTGTTGCTTTCTCATGTTGCTAAGCCACAATTTGAGCCATGTCGCTGAATATCACTGAGCCTTTTCTCCAGTTTGTCTGCCAAGGAGGTGAGCCGTGAAGTCCTCAACATCTGAGGCACTTGCCTCAGCTGCTCCTCCGGAGCGTGGGCCAGCCACGCTTTGATTTGTTCCAGGAGCTTCACTCTCTGTCTGTGCAGAGCCGTACCCCTGGAGCGCCTCGGTATGCCTGCTTCCTGGATGTGTCTGTTGGCGACAGAGGATGGTTTATGAGCCACAGAAGAGGAAGATCAATCTGGAGAGGTCTACAGAAGATCACACCCACCTGCTAACAAATTTCTTCATTTTCCTCACACGCACACTGTGAGTGGAAAAAAATCCAGAGAGGAAAGACCTGAAAAAGTCACCTGAAAAAACAAAATTTGGAAATAGCTTTAGTTTTAACACAGACTATGTTGTTTTTTCCTTATTAACATCTTGTCATCATCAATCGCTTTTCCGGGCTCAGGTCGCAGGGGCAACAGCTCCAGCAGGGGACCCCAGACTTCCCTTTCCCATGCCACATTGACCACCTCTGACTGGGGGATCCTGAGGCGTTCCCAAGCCAGTGTGGAGATATAATCTCTCCACCTAGTCCTGGGTCTTCCCCGGGGTCTCCTCCCAGATGGACGTGCCTGGAACACCTCCCTTGGGCGGCGCCCAGGAGGCATCCTTACCAGATGCCCGAACCACCTCAGCTGGCTCCTTTCAATGTGAAGGAGCAGCGACTCTACTCCGAGCTCCCCATGGATGACCGAACTTCTCACCCTATCTCTAAGGGAGACACCAGCCACCCTCCTGAGGAAGCCTATTTCGGCCGCTCGTACCCACGATCTAGTTCTTTCGGTCATGACCCAACACTCATGACCATAGGTAGAGTAGGAACGAAGATTGACCAGTAGAACGAGAGCTTCGCCTTTTGGGTCAGCTCCCTTTTCGTCACAACAGTATGGTAGAGTGAATGCAATACCGCCCCTGCTGCGCACGATTCTCCGGCCAATCTCATGCTCCATCGCCCCCTCACTCGTGAACAAGACCCCAAGGTACTTGAACTCTTTCACTGGGGCAAGGCCACATTCCCTACCAGTAGTAGTCAATTCATCGGTTTCCTGCTGAGAACCATGCCCTCAGATTTAGAGGTGCTGATCCTCATCCCAGCTGCTTCACACTCGGCTGCGAACTGATCCAGTGAGTGGTGGAGGTCGTCGGCCGATTGAAGCCAAACAGGACACATCATCTGCAAAAAGCAGTGATGAGACCCTGAGCCCACCAAACCGGAAACCCTCGTCCCCTCGACTATGCCTCGATATCCTATCCATGAACAGGATTGGTGACAAAGGAGGCCAATATCCACCGGAAGCGAGTCTGACTTACTGCCGAGCACCCGAACACAGCTCTCGCTTTGCAAGTACAGAGATTGGATGGCCCTGAGAAGGGACCCCCTCACTCCATACTCCCACACTTCCTTATTAACTAAAAAATAAATTAATACACACAGGTCTGCAACCCCAATTCCAATGAAGTTGGGACGTTGTGTAGAATGTAAATAAAAGCAGAATACAATGATTTGCACATCCTCTTCAACCTATATTCAATTTAATACAGAACAAAGACAAGATATTTAATGTTCAAACTGATAAACTTTGTTGTTTTTGTGCAAATATTTGCTACTTTTGAAATGGATGCCTGCAACACATTTCAAAGAAGTTGGGACGTGGCAACAAAAGACGGGGAAATTGATGAATGCTCAAAGAACACCTAAATGGAAACAGGTGAGTGTCATGATTGGGTATCAAAGGAGCATCCCCAAAAGTCTCAGCCATTCACAAGCAAAGATGGGGCGAGGATCACCACTTTGTGAACTGCAAGAAAAAATAGTCCAACAGTTTAAGAACAATGTTTATCAATGTTCACTTGCAAAGAATTTAGGGATTCCATCATCTACAGTCCATAATATAATCAGAAGAGTCAGAGAATCTGGAAAACTTTCTACACGTAAGCGGCAAGGCCGAAAACCAACATTGAATACCCGTGACCTTCGATCCCTCAGGCGGTACTGCATTAAAAACCGTGTGTAAAGGATCTTACTTGCGTGGGCTCAGGAACACTTTGTCAGTTAACACAGTTCGTCACTACATCTTAGCGACTCATCTCAAGTTAAAACTCTACCATGCAAAGCGAAAGCCATACATCAACAACATCCAGAAACCCCGCCACTTTCTCTGGCCCCAAACTCATTTGAAATGGACAGACGCAAAGTGGAAAAGTGTGCTGTGGTCTGATGAGTCCACGTTTCAAATTGTTTTTTGGAAATCATGGATGTCGTGTCCTCCAGACAAAAGAGAAAAAAGACCATCCAGATTGTTACCAGCACAAGTTCAAAAGCCAGCATCTGTGATGGTATGGGGGTGTTAGTGCCCATGGCATGGGCAACTTACACATCTATGATGGCACCATCAATGCTGAAAGGTACATCCAGGTTTTGGAGCAACACATGCTGCCATCCAAGCAATGTCTTTTTCAGGGTGACGTCCCTGCTTATTTCAGCAAGACAATGCCAAGCCACATTCTGCACGTGTTACAACAGCGTAGCTTCGTAGTAAAAGAGTGGGGGTACCAGACTGGCCTGCCTGCTGTCCATACCTGTCGCCCATTGAAAATGTGTGGTGCATTATGAAATGCAAAATACGACAATGGAGACCCAGACTATTGAACAACTGAAGTTGTACATCAAGCAAGAATGGGAAAGAATTCCACCTACAAAGCTTCAACAATTAGTGTCCTCAGTTCCCAAATGCTTATTGAGTGTTGTTAGAAGGAAAGGGGATGTAACACAGTGGTAAATATACCACTGTCCCAGCTTTTTTGAAACATGTTGCAGACATCCATTTCAAAATGAGCAAATATTTGCACAAAAACAATAGTTTATCAGTTTGAACATGAAATATCTTGTCTTTGTGGTGTAGTCAATTGAATATAGGTTGAAGAGGATTTGCAAATCATTGTATTCTGTTTTAATTTAGATTTTACACAATGTTCCAACTTCAATGGAATTGGGGTTGTACATGGCTGTCCATGTTGTACAGGCTACATAATCACCCAGAACACAAGGATCCAAGTACCTTGTTGAGTTTGAATCTCATTCTAAAACCGATAACTGAGCATAGGGGAAAGTACACACCTCCATTTGTAAGGTCCTCACAGGAACCACACACTGTGTCATGGAAAACTGAGCCGGGAAAGAGCACAGTCTGTCCAGTTGTGCATTCCGTGTGTTTTATGCACGGCTCTGTGGCTGAAGATGTGTGTGAAAAGGAGACATTGGAACACTTTTCACACACAGTGTTCATTTGTGGTGTACCTAAAAGACAACAACAAAAGCATTGTGGGTTAAAGAGTCTCACATGCTCTGCCAAACTGCACTCAAGGTTCTTGAAATGGAGCAACATTTCCACCTCGTGGACATTTGCCATTAATGCAGGTACAACAGAATTTTACCAAGATATATATATATATATATATATATATATATATATATATATATATATATATATATATATATATATATATATATGAAAAACAGTATACTTTCTCTTTGAATTGAGGTACATTTTTTCCCATCCCATGGCACAAATCAATATGATATAAACATGTATATTTTGTTACTTCCCAGCTGCTCTTCACACTTCAGCTTATTAAGTGGCAGTAATGCACTTTCTGAACCGTCAGGGTGAGCAATCCTGCTCTTGGAGATCACCTGTCCAGCATGTTTTCTCACGCTTCCTTCCCCACCTACCGCTAATTATCAGGTCTGCTCAGCCAATTAAGCTCTCAGAAACACTAGAATGGACTAATCAGAGCTGTGGTTAGAGCTGGTACACCTGTAAATCATACAGGGTGGAAGACCTCCAGGAGCTGGTTTGTTGACCCCCTGGTTAAGCGATTATTTAAAATTTATGTTATTGTTTTGCTCTTAATTCATGAATTTCTTTATCAGTGTGAAATAAAAATGTACATACAATACATCACAAGAGCAATTAAATGAGTGATCTGTCATACTTTATGCAAAACTATTAATTTAATGTACAACCTTGCAAGGTTGTGATGCAAGTTTATTCCCCTCTCATACCTTTGGTTCTGACACCGTGTCCAGGTCCACACTCTGTGTGGTGGACACAGAAGTCCCCTGTCCAGTAGAAGCCCTCCTGGCACCGACACACCCGGTTGCTAACAGGCGAACACTCCGCTTCCACCTCCAGGTTGTAGATGCAGAAGTTGTCGCAGTAAAGACAGCGAGGGAGGAAGTTCCACAGGTCCGTGAAGTGGTCCTTTCTACATGGCACGCACACTGTGGACGTGGTGGCAGTGCAGTGTGCCGCCATATGTGTGCCAGGCGGACATTTGTCGCACGTGAGGAGTTCACCGGTTTCCGGGTTGTGGTGTTTGTAAGTGGGTGTGGCTCCTCCAGCCATCAGTGGGGCGGCGGGGAACACAAGGAGGAGCGCCGGTAGTAAGAGCTGTGGAGAGGAGCCGTGAATGTATCACTGTCACACAAAAGTACTGTCACAAAAACTCTCATTTAAGGGCAAGTTCAACACTTTAAAACCAGGTTCTGTTTTTAGATGTTTTTGGGTAAATCATTTGGGGCAATAAGCGAATTTAATCTGTGGAGTACTGATTAATGTAATTTCTCCCAGCTCTTTATGTATTTTACTGCCCCTTACAAAGAACCACATCGATATATTCCTCATTTTGAATTTACTGAAGGTCACTTTGAAAATCAGGCCTTGGTCTCCACAGACAGCATCCATCTTGTGAAGGGACCCAGAAAATGAGTCGTGCAACACTTTTATACCATGTGGGTGTTACAGTGGGTGTGGTTTAGTCTATATGTTACGGCTCTCACAAATAGGGGGAGCCCTCCCTGTAACTGAATCTTGCACATGCATAATGGAAGTGAAACTTAACTCTTTTTGAAACTAAACCAGGTTCCAGACACTTTTATACAGATAACAAATACAAACACTTGATAACTAACATAAAATAAGGAGATATTATCTAACATTTAGAACACAAATACTGTCACAATTTTTGGTGAACTCCACTGAACAGGCAAAAATTTCACTAGAAGTATCTGGAGGTAAATGTGTGTATATAAGAAACTTTTTTAAATGACCGATTACGCGCATCTCGCCTTATGCTGCATTCATGTTGGCTGTGAGTAGCAGACTGTAAACCAATCGGTCACACCTGCTTTAGAAACCCCCCCCCCAAAATACAAACAAAACAAAAAAAAAAACTTTTGTTCCTTACCACAGTACGACGGCATTTTAGGGCCACATTGAATTGATTTTTTTTTAGACTTCGAGAATAAAGTCATAATATTACGAAAATAAAATCGGAATTTTATGGCTTTGAGAATAAAGTCATAATTTTATGAGAATAAAATGTAATATTTCAAGAATAAAGTCATAATTTTACGAGAAAAAAAATCATAATATTACGAGAATAAAGTCGTAATATTACGAGAAAAAAGTCGGAATTTTATAAGAATAAAGTCGTATTTTTATGAGAAAAAACAAGTTTCCCTGTCAACACACATCAACACAGCTAACGTAGGCTAACGCTATAATGTGGAAGCAGCCTTAGAAGGCTTTTTTTTTGGAAACAGCCTTATAAGTAATTAACTAAACAGCGCCTCAAACTTGGGTTTATGAGCAAGCAAAACCGTTTTATAGAAGTTTGACGTGGATGCGGCGCAACAGAGAGGAGTCACGTAGGCTGTTTTGTGCGCTGTCAAGGTTTCATTTCCGGAATCACGCTTTTTTCTTTCCGGATTATGAGTTTTTTTTCTCGCAATATTACAACTTTATTCTCGTAATATTACAACTTTATTCTCGAAGTCTAAAAACAAAACAAACAAACAAACAAAAAAAAACAGTGTGGCCCTAAAATGCCGTTGTACCGCAGAGACAAGGACAAACCAGATGTTGTTTTGTCTTTAAAGCAGACCTGCATTGAAATAAATGTGGTCAGATTTCAGAAAGAAATAGCTATGTATTTATAAGACCCTTGTGAATGCAGTAAAGTAAATCTGTAAGCCCAAATTTGTAATTCAGCGGAGAAATCTTCATTTAAAAATGACAAATTTGCAGCTAAAATTTAGCCCTCTGTGAAAACAGTTTGTACAGCCGTATCATTTCCATGATGTCAGGGACAAGACGACACGCTCCCGCCTTCAGTCTGATCCCGCATTGAAATTGATTTTATGTTAGTAATGTTACTTATACACGTCCTGGTTTCAACATCCAAAAGTAAACTGCAATGAATGTGAGATACAGATCTGTGTGCTCAGATCAGCAACGACATCGACAGCGTGCGCCGTTCTTCACCGACGCCTCGCTTTCTGCCTCCGCTGTGCTTACCGAGTTGTGCTTAGTAAACGCAGAAGCGGGCCACTCACATCGCCCCCGTGTCTGCTGTGCAGCCGGCACCACGTCCCTGTCTACTGAATGGAGGTGCAGCCAACTTGGCACAAGTCCAGAGAATACGCTTGCTGTTTTGATGCGAGCGGCCAGTAACACCTGTTGCTGCAAGGACAGACTTTCCGCAGCGCCGCACGTCTTGGTAATCGGAGGTGCAGAGCTCCGTGGCCGCTGAGAGAGGTTTATAACTTTTTAATGACTTGGATTCTTTGCGGGTCCTGCCTCCGTACCCCGTGACGGTACCGCAGGCAAAAGACAGTAGATTTTCAATGCGACACCACTCAGTCAAACGGGCGTATGAAAAAGTCCCCCAAAATAATTTTCAAGCACAAATAAAAGAAATGTGTACTCACCAAACGTGCCGCAAGACAATATGAAGTTTTAAAAAAGTAGATCCTTCCGTATAAGACAAGAAAAAGGTGCAGATGCAAACTGACGTAAATTCACAAATTACAATTGGCGCAATGCATGCTGAGAGAGGGTCTTGTCCATGACGTCTCGGCAGCGTCCATGATGAGAGGGACAATTTGTGGAGGGCTAAATTTTAGCTGTAAATTTGTTATTTTCAAATGAAGATTTCTCCGTTGAATGACAGATCTGGGCTTGCAGATTTACTTTACTACATTCAGAAGGATCTCATGTGTAAATATGTCATTTTTTGTTCAAAAAATCTGACTGCATTTTTTTCAATGCAGGTCTCCTTTAACAAGGAGGGAAAGCAGACAGCAAGAGATGGATGATTTAAGTGCAGAGAGTCTCCTGGTATTAATCAGCAAAATGTGAATGATTTGTATGGTATTACAGTGAGAAATTAATCTATAACCTCAGAAAATGTTAATTTTTTAAGCTGCCATCAGAGCCCAGGTTATCTGTTTTAATAATGAAGATGTGCAAAATGCTAAAACTCTGTTGTATCTTTAAATTAAGGACATTATTGTCTACATCATTACCTTTGAAAAATGACAGTGCCTCACATCAGTACCTACAGTCTGCTGCTGCTGCAAATGACAAGAATTCTGCTATAACGACCACTGTGATGAGTTTTCTGCAGCATTCGCCTCCTTTCCATTCGGCAATGCTTATGCTGAGTCATTACAGCTCAATTGCTAATGATGGGCTACGTTTTACAGAATGAAAAGATCTGAAATTTTGGCTTCAGAGAAGCACGTGAGGACCGGTGAACATCTTATTTTGGGCTATGTTGGTGTCTTTCAGCATGCAAAATAAAATACAGAAATATACAGGCCTATCAAGATGCTTGTGAAGCCTTTTTGCTAACTGCAGGATCCTGGTGACCACTGGGGGTCGCCTTTGCTTGTAAAATTATTGATGCATTAACGTGAACATTTTAATGTTGCAGGTGGTAAATAAATGAGAAGCTAATTTTAATTTCTATATGTCGAACTCCAGTTCATGAACAACTTTAAAAAAAAAATCTGATTTACATTCATACAGTAGATGCAAGATGGTGGAGACTTAAAAATGTGTTTTTATTAGTCATCACACAGTTTCAAAGTAGAATTCATTAATGATATCTAAGTAACATTTACGGACAAAATCTAGAGAGTATCTCCAGGGAAATGTACTTTAGAATTTCTGTTTGCAAATTGTTACAAAGGTTTTCTTTAATCCACAAATTTTACTCCACAACTTTTCCAGTGAGGGTTACAGAAATAAATATTTTGTTATGTTTATGTTGTCTTTTTTCAACTTGAGGTGCTCAGTCTTCCTTCTATCAAATGATGGAGCCTTTCATCTTCACCACATGAACTGAAGATTTAACTGGGTGTAGTTTTGCTGAGATACCTTCACCCTCGAAAACTCTGATCTCCATCTCTCAATATTATTATGCTGTGAAATCTTTGCATTTCAATTAATATAATTTGAGATCAAGGCATGTATTCTTGACTCACTTTAAGTATAGCTGCAATATTACCTATCAGAATATGCTTCACTGTGAAGGTTTCATTTCAAAGAAATGGAAATACATTATTTCACTTTACAAAAAGGAAACAAAATCACAAAAACAGTGTTTAAGCAGAAATGAACACATCAAAGTGTACCTTGATTAAATTATTTTAACAGAATGTCACTGCAGATGTGCCACTGAGAATAATGAAGTCAATAAAGCTCAGTAATGTAAAATAATTTGATGCAGCACACATGAAATAAACAGCATCATCAGAATCGAAGTGGTTAGTGTGCTTGGTGTCAGTGCGAAAGGTTCTCTGTTCAAATCCCACCCGTGCCACCTTTCTCCATGTAATGTAGAGTTGCATCCAGTGTAAAACTTGTGTCAAATCAACATGCAGATCCACTTTGCATGTGCTGTGGTGACCCCTAGTGAAAACAAGGGAGCAGCCGAAGTGGCTTACTGATTTTTTTTTTTTTTTTTTTTTTGTTATCAGAATCCATCAATAGAATTCAAAAAGTTTTACTGTTGATCAACTGTTAGATTGATGAATTAATTATTTCAGCTTTACCCATATCGTGCCACACAGAGATTATTTCATACCTCTTTGAATGAATCTCAACAATGTCACTGTAAAACCTACTACAAAAATCAATCAATTAGAAAATGCAAGTATGAAATAGATATACCTGAAGTGGAGAAGTCTTTATGAATGCCTATTTTACTGGAAATTTGCTTTATTTTGATCATTCTGAGTGCAGAACTATGTGAAAAACCTGAAGCAGACAGTATCCTTTTTACTGCTACATATTAATGTGCTCCAGCTACATCAGAATATTCTTCATTCATTATTTTATCAATGCACACTGTCTGCACTGTCCCACTCTTTTTTTTAATGATCTGCAAACATCTAATATTATTAGATTTCAGGGATCTTTTAAATATTCACTCTCAGAAAACCTGCACTAAATATCTACAAATTTATTATATAGTTATTAAATAGCATCCTGAATGGAATCAAAATGGATTGCTGTTACATTCATGCACTTTCAAGAAAAGAAGTTACACAAGTTTTTCAGTTACATTTCTTCTCATTTATATTCCTCATGTAAGTTTTTCCCCCATACTTTCTTCCCAGAGAAATTGGTACAAAATACTTTAGAGTTACAACCCTTATAAATTATGGGTGTTTTTTTTTTTTTTTAAAGCGCATTCTCACATTACTGCAATTAACTAATCGTCACATCAGTCTGAGCTTCATTTAAAGTATATGTTTAATAATGTTATAGAGCGAACTTACCATGTTGCTGTAGTTTGGAACCTGGGCAGAAAAGGTTTTCTGAGATGGATTTACTTCCTTTTTATAGTCTGTGCAAAGGAACTGTATTTTCTGTGTGGGTGTTCTGCGGCTTTGTTGGTTAGATCACAAATCATAGACCTCTTAAAGGTCAGACAAAACTTCCACATGTACATATTGTTGAGTCTTGAATATAATAACTAACAGAAGGGTATTACAATTTTATGAAACATGTAGGAAGCATTGTAATTAGGATCCATTCAGACAAAGTGCAGTGTCATTAAATAAAGTTGTTTGCTTCTGCTTCTCATGTTTTCATGAGAAAATAAGTTGACATTTGCAATCTTTTAAGCAAACTTCCTTTTCATTGGAAGTTGTTGAGTGTTAAGAAAATCTGACTTTTTTGGGGGGGCGGGGGGGATCCACAAAAGCAGCTATTTGATCTCATGAAAGCAGTTCTGTTATAATGTTATGTCAGGTGGCTTTTTGATTTTGTGCAACATTTTTGATTTTGAGGAACACTTTTTCAAATTAAAGTAGGCAGTCACAAATAATTGTGGGGTTTTTTTTAAGTTTAGATCTATGCTTTTTTTCTCAGTTGCCTACAGTCTTTCATGTCTGAATTATTTATTTATTTAGTTTTAATCCATCAGCCTAATCGTCTGTTTCAAAGTAATGTTTCTGTTTTTTAGTTATTACATTTATTTTTTAAACTTGTTTTTAATTGTATTTTTGTTTCTCTAATTTTATCATGTGAAGCAGTTTTTCTTTGAAGGTGCTATACAAATAAATCATCATCATCATTATCGTTGTTAAATAGCACAACAGCTGAAAAAACAGTAATTACATCCCACCAGGGGGCAGCAATTCGTACATCATTTCTCCTCCAACATCAGCTCAATTAGCCTCGAACCTGTAAAATCGTGCGAGATTATCTTATTTTGGACAACTACTATAGTGCACACTTTTAAAGCACGTCATGGCATTTAGGTGTAACCGGAGTATCACTGTTCCTTTCCAGAGTTTATGGCGTATCTCCATAGTAATAACTGGTGCATTATGTCAGACTGCTGTCCTCTGTGTTGGCATTAAAATGTTTCTGATGGTGGTTTATGCATGTTAAAAATGAACATAGGCAAATGAATCAGTCGGAAGTAAGTAACCATGCTGCAGGAATCAGGATTGCATAATAATACAGATGGTCTGCAGATTTTATTATTCACATCACAGTTTAGGAAATACAGTTCTGCACCACATACATTACAACCCCTGACAAAAATTATGGAATCACCTGCCTCGGAGGATGTTCATTCAGTTGTTTAATTTTGTAGGAAAAAAGCAGATCACAGACATGACACAAAACTAAAGTCATTTCAAATGGCAACTTTCTGGCTTTAAGAAACACTATAAGAAATCAGGAAAAAAAAATTTTTGGCAGTCAGTAACGGTTACTTTTTTAGACCAAGCAGAGGGGAAAAAATATGGAATCAACTCTGAGGAAAAAATTATGGAATCATGAAAAACAACGCTCCAACACATCACTAGTATTTTGTTGCACCACCTCTGGCTTTTATAACAGCTTGCAGTCTCTGAGGCATGGACTTAATGAGTGACAAACAGTACTCTTCATCAATCTGGCTCCAACTTTCTCTGATTGCTGTTGCCAGATCAGCTTTGCAGGTTGGAGCTTTGTCATGGACCATTTTCTTCAACTTCCACCAAAGATTTTCAATTGGATTAAGATCCGGACTATTTGCAGGCCATGACATTGACCCTATGTGTCTTTTTGCAAGGAATGTTTTCACAGTTTTTGCTCTATGGCAAGATGCATTATCATCTTGAAAAATGATTTCATCATCCCCAAACATCCTTTCAATTGATGGGATAAGAAAAGTGTCCAAAATATCAATGTAAACTTGTGCATTTATTGATGATGTAATGACAGCCATCTCCCCAGTGCCTTTACCTGACATGCAGCCCCATATCATCAATGACTGTGGAAATTTACATGTTCTCTTCAGGCAGTCATCTTTATAAATCTCATTGAAATGGCACAAAACAAAAGTTTCAGCATCATCACCTTGCCCAATGAAGATTCGAGATTCATCACTGAATATGACTTTCATCCAGTCATCCACAGTCCACGATTGCTTTTCCTTAGCCCATTGTAACCTTGTTTTTTTCTGTTTAGGTGTTAATGATGGCTTTCGTTTAGCTTTTCTGTATGTAAATCCCATTTCCTTTAGGCGGTTTCTTACAGTTCGGTCACAGACGTTGACTCCAGTTTCTTCCCATTTGTTCCTCATTTGTTTTGTTGTGCATTTTCGATTTTTGAGACATATTGCTTTAAGTTTTCTGTCTTGACGCTTTGATGTCTTCCTTGGTCTACCAGTATGTTTGCCTTTAACAACCTTCCCGTGTTGTTTGTATTTGGTCCAGAGTTTAGACACAGCTGACTGTGAACAACCAACATCTTTTGCAACATTGCATGATGATTTACCCTCTTTTAAGAGTTTGATAATCCTCTCCTTTGTTTCAATTGACATCTCTTGTGTTGGAGCCATGATTCATGTCAGTCCACTTGGTGCAACAGCTCTCCAAGGTGTGATCACTCCTTTTTAGATGCAGACTAACGAGCAGATCTGATTTGATGCAGGTGTTAGTTTTGGGTATGAAAATTTACAGGGTGATTCCATAATTTATTCCTCAGAATTGAGTGAGTCCATATTTTTTTCCTCTGCTTGGTCTAAAAAAGTAACCGTTACTGACTGCCACAATTATTTTTCCTGATTTCTTATAGTGTTTCTTAAAGCCAGAAAGTTGCCATTTGAAATGACTTTAGTTGTGTGTCATGTCTGTGATCTGCTTTTTTTCTACAAAATTAAACAACTGAATGAACATCCTCCGAGGCCGGTGATTCCATAATTATTGCCAGGGGTTGTATATAGAGAAATGTAATTCCTGCACAGATTTATCAAACAACCCCAATTCCAATGAAGTTGGGACGTTGTGTGACACGTAAATAAAAACAGAATACAATGATTTGCAAATCCTTGTTGTGAAAGTGTCGTGACACGGACCCACAACAGGGGGCGGTAATGAACGGACAATGGATAAGCCAAAAGTAACAATTTAATGTTGTGAATCGCACAACAACGTACAGACAATAACAATATGGTGGACTGTCAATCATACACCAGGTGACGTGTGGGCAGGCTCGACGATAGAAGACGCCTGGCGAGAGAAGAGCTGGATCCCCCCACACCACCAACGGAGCTGAAGAACACCGGAGCCACCAAGCCCTGCGCCCCAGGTGGCCGCTGTCTTCAGCAGTCAGACCCGGTACTGCTGGCAGAAAACAGAGACAGTCCAGATGAGTGTGAGGTCGCACACTCAGTAATCTGTTATGTGTCGGACGCATCTCGGAGAACCGACCAGCGTTTGAAGGACCCAGTATGAAATAAGCAGAGCACGGTACAAAGGCTAATAATATAAGATAATATAATAACAAAAAGGTGCAGCCTGGCGTGGTGCGCTCCCAGCAGCGCTAACGGTCCGGAGCCAGAAGCTGTTTCGGACTCAAGGACCCCGCCGACACCCCCCAGGTGGCTGCAACAACCGAGTCTGTGAAAGAAGGAACCATTATGTGAGTCCACACTCTACACACAGAACACTTAAAGGTGTACAAACAGCAAACACTTCCTGGCTTGATTACTGATCAGCTTCCCAACCTGCAGGCATGGAACATCCAGTTCACAAAACTCCACTGCAGTGGAAGCTGATACATGACTAACAAACAGCTCAATACGATAAGGTGTGAGGGACACCACATTTACTGACTGTATAACTGTTAGTCACAAAATCTAACGTACCTCAGGAAGTGTGCTGACGAGCGTGAAACCTCACCCCCTCCTCTTTCACAGACTGTGCATCAAACCTGGACGTTCTCAGCATCCGCTGCTGATGAGATGGCTCCCAAGACGACGATCTCACCCGTCTGGTCACAAAGTCGAGTCTCTGGCCAATACACACTGTGCACTCCAGTCTTAAATGCCAACATGTTCCAATCCATCCAGATGCACCACAGCTGTGAGTCCTGACGAGTCGCAGGTGATCAGGGTGAGGTCCTGACAGCCTCAGCAACACAGCCACTCAGTCCCAAACGCACGCCACCTGGGAGGAAAACCAAAAGACAGAAACAAACCGGCAGCCAGGCCCCCCCAGCCATATAACATAATCCCACAGTCAGTGTTCAGTAAAGGAGGGAGAACCTCCACCTCCAATCACACACTCGTGCAGCTCCTGTTTAAACCACTTATCTGGTTTGGGGTGTGAGGCGAAGCCGTCGCTGTCACACCAAACGCCAATCCCACAGATAAGGACGAACACCACAGGATAACGGCTGCAAAAGAAGTTCAGATCATCACTCAACGGTTTGAGTCAGCAGAGAAATTACCTGAATGGTATCTGATTTCTCGGCGGGGAGGTGGAGTTGCAGTCCGGCCTTTATGGTGGTGGTGATGAGTAGTGGATGAGTGACAGCTGGTATGGATGATGAGTGACAGCTGTCACTCCTGGTTGCTCCGACGCCCTCTCGTGCTTGAAGCCCGCACTTCAAGCAGGGCGCCATCTTGTGGTGGTGGGCCAGCAGTACCTCCTCTTCAGCGGCCCACACAACAAGACCCCCCCCTCAACGGGCGCCTCCTGGCGCCCGACCAGGCTTGTCCGGGTGCCGCCGGTAGAAGTTGGCCAGGAGGGCCGGGTCCAGGATGAAGCTCCTCTTCACCCAGGAGCGTTCTTCGGGTCCATACCCCTCCCAGTCCACCAAATACTGGAACCCCCGGCCCTTCCGACGGACATCCAGGAGCCGGCGCACAACAGCGGCGATGATCCGGGCAGGAGGCGGCGCCGGTCCGGGGGTACAGAGGGGTGAAACGTGGTGAGGTTTGATGTGTGACACATGGAAAACCGCAGTGAAGCTGGCAGCTTCAGCATCACTGCGGCTGGACTGAGGACTTTGAGGATGGGAAAAGGTCCAATGTATCTGTCCTTCAACTTTTGGGATTCCACTTGCAGGGGAATGTCCTTTGTGGAAAGCCAAACCTCCTGCCCAGGCTGATACGCAGGGGCCGGGGCACGCTGGCGGTCTGCATGGTTCTTGGCCCTCGTCCGGGCTTTGAGCAGGGCAGAGTGGACGGTACGCCACACCCGACGGCACCTTCTCAGATGGGCCTGGACCGAGGGCACCCCGACCTCTCCCTCCACTAGCAGGAACAATGGGGGCTGGTACCCCAAACACACTTCAAATGGGGAGAGGCCGGTGGCAGACGAGACTTGGCTGTTATGAGCGTAATCGATCCAGGCCAGATGGTCACTCCAGGCCGTCGGGTGCGCGGAGGTCATGCAACGGAGGGCCTGCTCCAGTTCCTGGTTAGTCCGCTCTGCCTGCCCGTTCGTCTGGGGGTGGTACCCAGACGAGAGACTGACGGTGGCCCCCAGTTCCCTACAGAAACTCCGCCAGACCTGGGAGGAGAACTGAGGCCAGCGGGCTTGCCTGGGGTTCAGACGCTTCGCGGTCCGGATGTACTCCAGGTTCCGATGGTCCGTGAAACCGTAAATGGTACCGATGCTCCCTCCAACAGGTGTCTCCACTCCTCAAGAGCCTCCTTCACCGCAAGAAGTTCCCGATTGCCGACGTCATAGTTCCGTTCAGCTGGGGTCAACCTGCGGGAAAAGTAGGCACATGGATGGAGAACCTTGTCGGACTCCCCGCTCTGGGATAGCACGGCTCCTATCCCTGAGTCAGAGGCATCCACTTCAACAACAAACTGGCGCTTGGGATCGGGCTGCACCAGAACCGGTGCAGTCGAGAACCGGCATTTCAACTCCCTAAACGCGGCTTCGCACCGATCCGACCAGGTGAAGGGGACTTTTGTGAGGTCAGGGCTGTCAGGGGGCTAACTACCTGACTGTAGCCCTTGATGAACCTCCGGTAGAAATTTGCAAAACCGAGGAACTGTTGTAGTTTCCTACGGTTCGTTGGTTGGGGCCAATCTCTCACCGGCGCAACCTTGGCCGGATCAGGGGCGACGGAGTTGGAGGAGATGATGAACCCCAAGAAGGACAAAGAAGTGCGGTGGAAGTCACACTTCTCGCCCTTCACAAACAGCCGGTTCTCCAACAACCGCTGTAGGACCTGACGTACATGCTTGACATGGGTCTCAGGATCCGGAGAAAAGATGAGTATATCGTCTAGATATATGAAGACAAACCGATGCAGGATGTCCCGCAAGACGTCATTAACCAATGCTTGGAACGTCGCGGGCGCATTGGTGAGGCCGAACGGCATGACCAGGTACTCAAAGTGACCTAACGGGGTGTTAAATGCCGTCTTCCACTCGTCTCCCTCCCGGATCCGAACCAGGTGATAAGCATTCCTAAGATCCAATTTCGTGAAAATTTGGGCTCCATGCAGGAGCGTGAACACTGAATCCAACAGAGGTAACGGGTATCGGTTGCGAACCGTGATCTCGTTCAGCCCTCTGTAATCAATGCATGGACGGAGTCCGCCGTCCTTCTTGCCCACAAAAAAGAAACCAGCACCCATCGGGGAGGTGGAGTTCCGGATCAACCCGGCAGCTAACGAGTCCCGGATGTAGGTCTCCATTGATTCGCGTTCCGGACGTGAGAGGTTGTACAGCCTGCTGGACGGGTACTCAGCGCCCGGTATCAAATCAATGGCACAATCGTACGGACGGTGCGGGGGCAGCATGAGTGCCAGATCCTTGCTGAAGACGTCAGCAAGGTCGTGGTACTCAGCCGGCACCGCCGCCAGATTGGGGGGACTAAAACCTCCTCCTTAGCTGTCACACTGGGTGGAACCGAGGATCCTAAACACTCCCGGTGGCAGGTTTCGCTCCACTGAACCACAACCCCAGACGGCCAATCAATCCAGGGATTGTGTTTTAACACCCATGGAAAACCCAAAATCATTCTGGAGGTAGAAGGTCTTACATAAAACATAATCTCCTCCCTGTGATTCCCAGACACCACCAATGTCACTGGCTGAGTCTGGTGTGTGATTAGTGGAAGAAGGGTGCCATCTAGTGCCCGCACCGACAATGGTGACGGTAAGGCCACTAGAGGGAGCCCAACCTCCTTTGCCCATCTGCTATCCAGCAGATTCCCCTCCGACCCCGTGTCCACCAGTGCTGGGGCGTGAAGGGTTAGATCCCCACTCAGGATCATGACTGGGATTCGTGCAGATCGTCTGGGTTTCCCCACGTGGGTGTTGTGACCCACCCTTAGCCCAGTCTCTAAGGACGAGTGCTGCTGTTTTGACCGTTTGGAGCATTCTCTCTGTGTGTGCTCAGTAGAGCTGCAGAGAAAAGACTCTCCACGGATCAGCCTCCTTTGTCTCTGATCTGATCGTTTTTTGGCCCTGCTCGTCTCCATAGCAACGTCAGCAGGGGGAGCTGTTGTCACGTGGAGAGCCCTGGCAGTGGAGCGTGGGGAAGTTGGCTCCCTTTCAGACCCGGGAGGAAGAGGGACGGCGTGTACTTGACCACGCCCCTCGTCTCGCTGCCGTCGGTGTTCCATTAATCGGTTGTCTAACCGTATAACCAGGTCGATAAGCCCATCTAAATCCCGCGGCTCGTCCTTCGCCACCAGGTGCTCCTTAAGGACCAGAGACCAGTCCGTTTACAAAGGCGGCACGGAGCGCAACAGCATTCCAGCCGGCTTGCGCTGCCGTGATGCGGAAGTCGACTGCATACTTCGCTGCGCTCCGACGCCCCTGCCGTATCGACAGCAGCACACTTGAAGCGGTCTCGCCTCTATGAGGGTGGTCGAACACCTGTCGGAACTCCCTCACAAACTCAGTATAAACCGTTAGGAGCCGTGAATTCTGCTCCCAAAGCGCCGTAGCCCAGGCGCGTGCCTCTCCTCGAAGCAAATTTATAATGTAAGCCACCCAGCTAGCGTCTGACGCGTACATGACGGGACGCTGTGAAAAGACGAGCGAGCACTGCATCAAGAAGTCCGCGCACATCTCCACACAGCCTCCGTACGGCTCCGGAGGGCTTATGTATGCTTCAGGGGATGGTGGGGGGGGTCGTTGAACGACCAGCGGAATGTCTGTTTCTGGCACACGGTCAGCAGGAGGAGGTGCTGCAGCAGCGCCCTGAGCACGCGCTTCCACCTGGGCGGTGAGAGCCTCTATCCTACGATTGAGAACACTGCTCTGCTCGGTAACTAAGTCCAACAGAGCGGTAAAGGCGGTTAAGATGTGCTGCAGCTCACCCAACATGCCTCCTGCTGGCGCCTGTGCACCTCGCTCTTCCATTGGCTGTTCAAGTGATGGTTGATGCCCCTCGGGATCCATGACGCTGGCCGAGAAATCCTGTTGTGAAAGTGTCGTGACACGGACCCACAACAGGGGGCGGTAATGAACGGACAATGGATAAGCCAAAAGTAACAATTTAATGTTGTGAATCGCACAACGACGTACAGACAATAACAATATGGTGGACTGTCAATCATACACCAGGTGACGTGTGGGCAGGCTTGACGATAGAAGACGCCTGGCGAGAGAAGAGCTGGATCCCCACACAGCTTCCACCACCAACGGAGCTGAAGAACACCGGAGCCGCCAAGCCCTGCGCCCCAGGTGGCCGCTGTCTTCAGCAGTCAGACCCGGTACTGCTGGCAGAAAACAGAGACAGTCCTGATGAGTGTGAGTTCGCACACTCAGTAATCCCCCAGTCAGTGTTCAGTAAAGGAGGGAGAACCTCCACCTCCAATCACACACTCGTGCAGCAACTGTTTAAACCACTTATCTGGTTTGGGGTGTGAGGCAAAGCCGTCGCTCTCACACCAAACGCCAATCCCACAGATAAGGACGAACACCACAGGATAACGGCTGCAAAAGAAGTTCAGATTATCACTCAACGGTTTGAGTCAGCAGAGAAATTACCTGAATGGTATCTGATTTCTCGGCGGGGAGGTGGAGTTGCAGTCCGGCCTTTATGGTGGTGGTGATGAGTAGTGGATGAGTGACAGCTGGTACGGATGATGAGTGACAGCTGTCACTCCTGGTTGCTCCGACGCCCTCTCGTGCTTGAAGCCCACACTTCAAGCAGGGCGCCATCTTGTGGTGGTGGGCCAGCAGTACCTCCTCTTCAGCGGCCCACACAACAATCCTCTTCAAACTATATTCAGTTGAATACACCACAAAGACAAGATATTTAATGTTCAAATTGATAGACGTTTTTGTGCAAATATTTGCTCATTTTGAAATGGATGCCTGCAACATATTTCAAAAAAGCTGGGACAGGGGCAACAAAAGACTTGGAAAGTTGATGAATGCTCAAAGAACACCTGTTTGGAACATTCCACAGGTGAACAGGTTAATTGGAAACAGGTGAGTGTCATGATTGGGTATAAAAGGAGCATCCCCAAAAGGCTCAGCTGTTCACAAGCAAAGATGGGGTGAGGATCACCACTTTGTGAACAACTGCTTGAAAAAATAGTCCAACAGTTTAAGAACAGTGACTATGTTTACATGCAGCCAATAACCCTTTCATAACCCTTTCATAACTGGAATATTAGCCATACCCGGTTGACACGGCCATGTAGACACCCGCAAAAACCAGAATATCCTCATATTCCGTTTTTTAAAAACCCGAATAAGACCCCTGGGTTACCCCTTTTCTAACCCGAATATCAGGTCATATAAACGTGCATTGGGATATCTCCATAGAAAGAAACATTATTTTGTGTTTTGCGTATGTCCTATCCGTAAGGAATCTTGGTCTTTTGAGTACGGCAACTACTTGTATGCGGCGCGCACAGCCCACCGGACACCATAGAAGCAGAGGTAAACAGCGCATTGTGTTCTGCGTCCTTATCAGGCGGCCCGGTCGCAGCACCGGTCGCGGAGCCAGTCGGCATCACCGCGATTGCTCTCACTGCCTCCGATGCGCTTACTGAGTCTGCGGGCTCGGTAAACGCCGCAGCGGGCCACTCACACCGCCCCCCTCTCTGCTGTGTGGAGCTGCGCCAACTGTGGCAACAGGTCCAGAGACTACGCTCGCTGTTTTGATGCGGAGGCAGCCCACAAGGATAGATTTCTTGCGGAAAAAATCCACAGCGCCGCAGGGTCTCGGTATACTGCAGCCGCAGAGCTCTGTGGCCATGACTTGGATTCTTTGCGGTCCCACATCCGTACCCCCAGAGGCAGTGAGCGAAGGGACAGCACGCACATTGTGTTCTGCGTGTGTCTATTTATAATCTTCTCGCCCAGAAGAAAAAATAAAGTGTTTACACAGGAGAGAAAAGTGAGAAAATGTTAATGCCTGTTTGAGAAAAGTGTATAAAGTGTGTAGCAAGGGGTTTTATATGAAGCAGGATTACACGAAGCCAGATTTGCATGAACAGCAGACCAAATCAAGCACCGGTGGAAGACATGCATCGCTGTTTTAGATGGGGATACTCTAAATGATACCACTGACCATGTATACAAGAGTAACTCTGTCTGCTTAAGCATGTAAATGGGTTATTCCTAATGATTCAGAAACCAGAATATTGACCTTAACCCGAATATTAAGGGCATGTAAACGTAGTCATTGTTTCTCAATGTTCAGTTTCAAGGAATTTAAGGATTCCATCATCTACAGTCCATAATATAATCAGAAGATTCAGAGAATCTGCAGAACTTTCTTCACGTAAGCGGCAAGGCCGAAAACCAACATTGAATACCCGTGACCTTCGATCCCTCAGGCGGTACTGCATTAAAACTGACATTATTGTGTAAAGGATCTTACTGCGTGGGCTCAGGAACACTTCAGAAAACCATTGTCAGTTAACACAGTTCGTCGCTACATCTTAGCAACTCATCTCAAGTTAAAATTCTACCATGCAAAGCAAAAGCCATACATCAACAACATCCAGAAACCCCGTCGCCTTCTCTGGGGCCAAGCTCATTTGAAATGGACAGACGCAAAGTAGAAAAGTGTGCTGTGGTCTGATGAGTCCACATTTGAAATTTTTGGAAATCATGGATGTCATGTCCTCCAGGCAAAAGAGGAAAAAGACCATCCAGATTGTTACCAGCACAAAGTTCAAAAGCCAGCATCTGTGATGGTATGGGGGCTATGTTAGTGCCCTTGGCATGGACAACTTACACATCTGTGATGGCACCATCAGTGCTGAAAGGCACATCCAGGTTTCTGAGCAACACATGCTGCCATTCAACCAACGTCTTTTTCAGGGTGACGTCCCTGCTTATTTCACCAAGACAATGCCAAGCCACATTCTGCAAGTGTTACAACAGCGTGGCTTCATAGTAAAAGAGATCTGTCGCCCATTGAAAATGTGTGGGACATTATGAAGTGCAAAATATGACAACGGAGACCCTGGACTGTTGAACAACTGAAGTCGTGCATCAAGCAAGAATCGGAAAGAATTCCACCTATAAAGCTTCAACAATTAGTGTCCTCAGTTCCCAAACGCTTATTGAGTGTTGCTAGAAGGAAAGGTGATGTAACACAGTGGTAAACATACCACTGTGTTGTGCCAACATTTTTGAAATGTGTTGCAGGCATCCATTTCAAAATGAGCAAATATTTGCACAAAAACAAGTTTATCAGGTGAACATTAAATATCTTGTCTTTGTGGTGTATTCAATTGACTATATGTTGAAGAGGATTTGCAAATCATTGTATTCTTTTTTTATTTACATTTTACACAACTTCCCAACTTCATTGGAATTGGGGTTGTATTTTGGTTGTAATTACTCTGAAAGTGGACAGCACGGTTTGAATTACAGGGGGTACTGGGGGAGAGGTGGTATGACCCCCTAATTAAGACTTGGATCCTCTCCCCACCAAAAGGATTTAAAAAAATCCAAAACTACTGGGTTTTAGGGGTGTACAATATGATGTAAAATTATTATCACTGTATTTTTCACTTTTTGGATGGTGACAGCACTGTATCACGATTAGGGTGGCCGAAAAAAAAGTTTTTTTTTTTTTTTTTAATTTCAAGTCACACACCCCTTCATTTTAGGAGAAATGGTGAAGAAAACATGTTGTTAAAATTTCATGAAAATCCATCATGTCTAAGTGGTCTCCCAAGGCCCCACTGTTTTTTGCAAATTAGAAATTTCAGCGAGTCTCCTCCAGAATAACGCCAGTGTCGTTACACTACATAAAGATTTCTATCCTTTCCCATTTGACTGAATTTAACCTTTGGTCAATATAATCAAGAACAAAATGCATCAGAACCAAAATACGATGAACATTTATTGATTTAATTATATCACTTTCTACAAATAGATCCATTTTTGTTAACACTATTACACAAGTATTACAGCGATTATATGTTCCACTTAAACTTTTATTCAAACTTAAACATTATTTCCACTTAAACAAACTTTTATTTAACATTAAACTGTAGAACCAATGGCCTATTATTTATTGAACCAGTATAGGTGACAACATTAATAATGTAACAAATCAGACTATTATTGAAAAAATAACATGAAAGAACCATTTTGTAGTACATTAATATCTAAAATATAGGAAAACTGTTTCAATGCTGAAGAATCAAACAATTTAAAGTTACTCTTAGCGTGCAGTCATAATATGAGAACAACAGTTAACTGAGGTGATTCGGATTGTCTGTAGTTCAAACATGCATGACTAATCAAACAGTAACAGACTGAATTCACATGAGTTGTTGCTTTGTAGCATCTGTTGGGACTAGTTTTCAGTGGTGCTCAACCACCTCGTACAGCAGTTGTTGCTGCTCTTCACTTTTAGTCAGGATTTCATTGAAATCAGCTGCACCTTTTGTAGAACTCTGAAAGAACAGTTAGCAAATGTTTAGATTATTACAATAAACATAAGTGATTATATACTAAGAATATTATTATAATAATTTGTAGTTCACACTAACATTCTGAAGCATTGAGCAGTTTAGTAGTGTTCAGTGATTAAGTATGATATCAAATAAAATATGATTTTCATATCCATACCTGCATACTGCTTTGTTGTGTGTGACCTCTGAATGTCTACGCTTTCTTCATGAAAAAGACTGTGGTTGCAATATCAAGCATGGATCTCTTCAGATGGGTAGGATACACGGTGCACTTCAGCTGGGAGGTTGGATTCCATGGAGAGTCAGCATGAGCTCTCATCCTGTGCATGTGTGGGTGATCGGGCTGATCCCCTACCGAACTGTTCCAAATCTCTTATACTTGAGACTGGATCTCTTGAAGTTTATTTGACAGGCCATTGAGCTTTTGAGAGATGATTTTGCATTAGTTTGTAATTGATATTTCACAGACCTGATGAAACTGACCTTCTGTGATAGTTTTGGACAAAGACTTCATATGTGCCAAATCCTACTTATCAGGATTCGTTGACAGGATAGGCAGGACGCAAATGCAGGATGCAGAAACACAGCTTTGTGGTGTAAAATCATTTACTTGATATTCAGGCTGAGGTCGGTACACGGAAAAGCAGTCCACACAGAGCAACAAGATCAAGAGCATCAGGCTAAAGGCGTGGTCGAGGTACATAAGCAGGTAGTCAAAAAACACAAAGAGGCAATCAGAGCAAGGCAAAAATATACAAACAAGGCTGGAAAGAGGCACTAGGCACATCGATCTGGCGAAGGACAAAGGCAAACTGTGAGACTTATAAAGCACCCAGGTGATTAACTGCAAATCAAGAACAGGTGTGTGGAGAAGCTCCCAGAACTGGGTGTGGCCAGACAGAGAGAAAACACCCACCACCAAGAGCCCAGAGAAGAAGACAAGGGAGAGCAGGACAGAGGACAACCAACCAAATAGACAGAACAAGAGACAGACAGAACCCAAAAGCAACCCAAAAGATCAAAAACCTGACAGTCCCCCCTCCCCCACCCCCCAAGGGCCGACCCCCGATGGCCCAGGAGCAGAAGGGTGAGAAGTATGAAACTCACGAACCAGACCGGGGTCCAAAATAAACCGGGAGGAAATCCAAGACCGCTCCTCGGGGCCATAACCCTCCCAGTCCACTAAGTACTGGAAGCCATGCCCCCGCCACCGGGAAGCCAGGAGGGGCCGCACAGAGAAGACAGGCACCTCATCCACGAACCGGGTGGTGGGAGGGGGACCGGCAGGAGGGCACAAAGGACTCATACGGAACGGTTTCAGATGGCTAACATGTAACGAAGGATGGACCCTCATGGACCTTGTAAGATGGAGATGAACAGAAACAGGATTAATGAGCTTAGATACAGGGAACAGGCCAATGAAACTGGGAGCCATCTTTCGTGGCACTCCACGAAGCGGCAGATGACGAGAAGACAGCCAAACTCATTGTCCGGGCACGTAGGATGGTGCCACTGACCATTTTGCGATCTGCTGCCTCTTTTTAGCTCTTGAAGGACCGTAGTAGGGCCTTCCGGGCCCACTCCCAGGTCCGTCGGCACCGCATGATGAGCCCCAGAGCTGAAGGTACAGGAGAGTGCAGATCTGTGGTGGAGAACAAAGAAGGTTGGTGGCCAAAGACAATGTGGAAAGGTGAAAAACTGGAAGAGGAGATAGGCAGGCAGTTGAAAAGGCTAATTCGATCCAAGGTAACTGAGTGGACCAGGAGGCAGGAAATTGTAAGGATAGGATGCTTAAACCTTTTTCTAATTCTTGATTCAGATGTTCCGTCTGCCCATTAGCTTGGGGATTATAACCAGAAGTAAGGCTTGATGTGACCCAGAGTAGACGGCAGAATTCCCTCCAGAATTGCAAAATAAACTGTGGACCCCGGTCAGAGACAATATCCTGAGGCAAACCATGCAATTTGAAGACATGTAACAATAGTGCTTCAGTGGTCAGACGGAAGTTTGGGTAATGGCACAAAATGGACCATCTTTGATAACCGGTCAACCACAGTCATGATCACAGTTTGGTCCCTAGAGCAGGGGTGGGCAACGAGGGCCTTCTCCCTTGAACATAAACACCTGGTTGTCAATGAAATCACCTGCTGAAACACCTGAACATTAATGAAATCACCTGCTGAGGTGATTGGTAGCAAGGATTCTCCTAGACGTGAAAGCGCGTCAGCCTTGCCATTCTTGGACCCTGGATGATATGATAAGACAAAATTGAACCTGCTAAAGAAAATAGCCCACTGAGCCTGACGCGCATTAAATCTCTTAGCGGTGTGTAGATATTCCAGATTTTTATGGTCAGTCCAGACTAAAAATGGCAACTGTGCCCCCTCCAACCAATGACGCCACTCCTCCAAGGTCACTTTGACCACCAGCAGTTTGCGGTCTCCAATGCCATAGTTTTGTTCAGGTGTAGTGAGTTTCTTTGACAGAAAGGCGCAGGGATGTAATTTGTTATCCCCGGACCTGGTTTGAGAAAGAACTGCCCCAATACCAATATCAGATGCATCAACTTCAACCACGAACTGCCAGGCGGGGTCAGGAAGGAGCAACACAGGGGCCATTGTGAAATGATTCTTTAGGTTCTTGAACACCTCATCACACTCTGGTGTCCATACAAAAGACTTAAGTGAGGAGGTTACATTATGCAGTGGAGCAGCAATCGTACTAAAGTTGCGGATGAATTTGCGATAGAAATAGGCGAACCCCAGGAATCTTTGAACTTAGGAACTACCCAGTCCCAGACAGCCGCTACTTTGTCTGGATCCATCTGGATCTGTCCTTCAGAAATTACGAAGCCTAAAAATGACACGATGGAGCGGAGGAATTCACATTTTCTGCTTTAACATAAAGATTATTCTGTAGCAAATTGTGGAGAACGGAGCAGACATGCTGCTCGTGTCCCTTAGATCAGGGGAGAAAATAAGAATGTCATCCAGATAAACAAATATGCACTTGTTCAAGAACTCGAACAACCGCGTCATTTATGAGATTCTGAATACTGCAGGTGCATTGGTGAGTCCCAAAAGGCATCACTAAATACTCATAGTGACCGGTAGGTGTATTAAAAGCTGTCTTCCATTCATCCCCCTTACGAATACGAACCAGATGATAAGCATTCCATAAATCCAGCTTGGTAAAGACCTTGGCTCCTTCTAATAGCTCAAATGCAGACGAGATTAACGGAAGAGGATAATGATTCTTTACCGTGACGTCGTTAAGATCTCGGTAATCAATACAGGGATGGAGTGATTTGTCTTTTTTCTCTACAAAGAAAAACCCCGCCCCGGCGGGAGAAGATGAAGGATGAATCAAGCAGGCAGCAAGCGATTCCTGTATATAGGTATTCATAGCTTCGCTGTTGTGTGGGCCACTGAAGAGGAGGTACTGCTGGCCCACCACCACCAGATGGTGCCCTGCTTGAACTGCGGCTTCAAGCATGATGAGAGCGTCATAGCAACCGGGAGTGACAGCTGTCACTCGTTATCAGCACCAGCTGTCACTCATCCACATCACATCACCACCACCATAAAGGCCGGACTGCAACTCCACCTCCCCGCTGAGAAATCAGCCATCAGAAGAGGTAATTTTCTCTGCTGAACTAAACCCTGACTTATAGTCTGAACTTATTTGCAGCCATTTTCCTGTGGTGTTGCCTTATCTGAGGGATTGGCGTTTAGTTTGATCAGCGACGGCTTCGCTTCACACTTCAACCAATAAGTGGTTAGACAGGAGCTGCACGAGTGGTGGATTGGAGGTGGAGGTGCTCCCTCCCAAAAGAATACAGATTGTGGGATTACTGAGTGTGCGAACTCACACTCATCAATACTGTTTTTCTGTTCTCTGCCAGCAGTACCAGGTCTGACAGCTGGAGACGGTGACCACCTGGGGACCCAGGACTTGGCGGCTCCGGTCTTCTTCAGATCCATTGGCGGTGAAGGCCGTGTGGGATCCCGCTCGGCTCAGGACGGATATCTCCTATCCTCAAGCCTGCCCACACGTCACTCAAATCTGTAATTCGGTGGTACCTAAACTGTGATTGTCTGTGTTTCGTTGTACACTACAACATTAAATTGTTACTGTTGGCTTATCCATTGCCCGTTCATTTAACGTCCCCTGTTGTGGGTCCGTGTTCCTACACTGTCACAACAGGATTTCTCGGCCAGCGTCCTGGATCCCGAGGGGCGTCAACCATCGCTTGAACAGCCAATGGAAGAGCGAGGTGCACAGGCGTCAGCAGGAGGCGTGTTAGGTGAGCTGCAGCAAATCTTAACTGCTTTCACATGCTTGGCTGGACTTAGTCACTGAGCAGAGTGTGATCCTCAATCGGAGGATGGAGGCTCTCAACCGCCAAGGTGGAAGCGCAGGCCCAGGGCGCTGCTGCAGCACCTCCCCCTGCTGACCGGAGGCCTGAAACAGACATTCCGCTGGTCGTTCAACGAACCCCCCCACCGTCCCCTGAAGCATACATAAGCCCTCCGGAGCCGTACGGAGGTTGTGTCGAGACGTGCGCGGACTTCTTAATGCAGTGCTCGCTCGTCTTTTCACAGCGTCCCGTCATGTACGCGTCAGACGCTAGCCGGGTGGCTTACGTAATAAATCTGCTTCGGGGAGAGGCACGCGCCTGGGCTACGGCGCTCTGGGAGCAGAATTCACGGCTCCTAACGTCATACGCTGGGTTTGTGAGGGAGTTCAGTCAGGTGTTCGACCACCGTCATAGAGGCGAGACCGCTTCAAGTGTGCTGCTGTCGATAAGACAGGGGTGTCGGAGCGCGGCGAAGTATGCAGTCGACTTCCGCATCGCAGCAGCGCGAGCCGGCTGGAATGCTGTTGCGCTCAGTGCCGCCTTTATAAACAGACTGTCTCTGGTCCTTAAGGAGCACCTGGTGGCGAAGGACGAGCCGCGACATTTAGACGGGCTTATTGACCTAGTTATACGGTTAGACAACCGATTAACAGAACACCGACGGGAGCGAGATGAAGGGCATGGTGAGGCACAAGCCGTCCCTCTTCCTCCCGGGTCCGAAAAGGGAGCCGTCTTCCCCACGCTCCACAGCCAGGGTACTCCACGTGACGACAGCTCCCCCTGCTGACATTGCTATGGAAACGAGCAGGGCCAAAAGGCGATCAAATCAGAGACAAAGGAGGCTGATCCGTGGGGAGTGTTTTCACTGCAGCTCAACCGAGCACACGCAGAAAAACTGCCCCAAATGGTAAAAACAGCAGTACTCGTCCTTAGAGACTGGGCTAAGGGTGGGTCATAATACCCACGTGGGGAAGCCCCGTAAATCTGCACGCATCCCAGTCACGATCCTGAGTGGGGATCTGACCCTTCACGCCCCAGCACTGGTAGACACGGGGTCGGAAGGGAATCTGCTGGACAGCAGATGGGCAAGGGAAGTCGGGCTCCCTCTAGTGGCTCTACCTTCACCTTTGAAGGTATGGGCACTAGATGGCACCCTTCTTCCATTAATCACACACCAGACACAGCCAGTGACATTGGTGGTGTCTGGTAATCACAGGGAGGAGATCATGTTCTATGTAACACCTTCCACCTCCCGGGTGATTTTGGGTTATCCTTGGATGATAAAACACAATCCCCGGATTGATTGGCCGTCTGGGGTTGTGGCTCAGTGGAGCGAAACCTGCCACCGGGAGTGTCTCGGATCCTCGGTTCCGCCTGGTGTGACAGCTAGTGAGGAGGTTAAAGTCTCCCCCAATCTGACGGCAGTGCCAAGTGAGTACCATGATCTTGCTGACGTTTTCAGCAAAGATCTGGCGCTCCCCCTTCCCCCGCACCATCCGTACGATTGTGCAGTTGATTTGATCCCGGGCGTTGAGTACCTACATCCAGGACTCATTAGCTGCCGGGCTGATCCGGAACTCCACCTCCCCGATGGGTGCTGGTTTCTTTTTTGTGGGCAAGAAAGACGGCGGACTCCGTCCATGCATTGATTACAGGGGGCTGAACGAGATCACGGTTCGCAACCGATACCCTCTGCCCCTGTTAGATTCAGTGTTCACGCCCTTGCATGGAGCCCAAATATTCACAAAACTGGATCTTAGGAATGCGTACCACCTGGTTCAGATCTGGAAGGCAGACGAATGGAAGACGACGTTTAACACCCCGTTAGGTCACTTTGAGTACCTGGTCATGCCGTTCGGCCTCACTAACGCCCCCGCGACGTTCCAAGCTTTGGTAAATGATGTCTTGCGGGACTTCCTGCATCGGTTTGTCTTCGTATATCTGGACGATATACTCATCTTTTCTCCGGATCCTCAGACTCATGTTACGCATGTACGTCAGGTCCTGCAGCAGTTGTTGGAGAACCGGCTGTTTGTGAAGGGCGAGAAGTGCGAGTTCCACCGCACTTCTTTGTCCTTCCTGGGGTTTATCATCTCCTCCAACTTCGTCGCCCCTGATCCGGCCAAGGTAGCGGCGGTGAGAGATTGGCCCCAACCTACAAACCGTAGGAAATTGCAGCAGTTCCTCGGTTTTGCTCATTTTTACCGGAGGTTCATCAAGGGCTATAGTCAGGTAGTTAGCCCCCTGACAGCCCTGACCTCCACTAAAGTCCCCTTCACTTGGTCAGATCGGTGCGAAGCCGTGTTTAGGGAGTTGAAACGTAGGTTCTCGACTGCACCAGTTCTGGTGCAGCCCGATCCTACACGCCAATTTATAGTTGAAGTGGATGCCTCTGACTCAGGGATAGGAGCCGTGCTATCCCAGAGCAGTGAGTCCAATAAGGTTCTCCATCCTTGTGCCTATTTTTCCCGCAGGTTGACCCTGGCAGAAAGGAATTATGACGTTGGCAACCGGGAACTTCTTCCGGTGAAGGAGGCTCTGGAGGAGTGGAGACAACTGTTGGAGGGAGCTTCGATGCCATTCACGGTTTTCACAGACCATCGGAACCTGGAGTACATTCGGACCGCCAAGCGTCTGAACCCCAGGCAAGCCTGCTGGTCACTGTTCTTCGGGCGTTTTGACTTTCGGATCACATACTGCCCCGGGACAAAGAACCAACGGTCTGATGCCCTGTCCCGGGTGCACGAAGAGGAGGTCAGGACGGAGCTGTCAGACCCGACGGAAACCATCATTCCCGAGTCCACTGCCGTGGCCGCCCTCACCTGGGACGTGGAGAAGACTGTCCGGGAGGCCCTGACACGGAACCCGGACCCGGGAACTGGCCCGAAAAACAAAATGTACGTCCCACCAGAAGCCAGGGCTGCAGTTCTGGACTTCTGTCACGGTTCCAAATTCTCCTGGCACCCAGCGGTACGAAGAACCATGGCAGTCGTTCGGCAGCGCTTCTGGTGGGCGTCTCTGGAAACCGACGTCCGGGAGTACGTCCAGGCCTGCACCACCTGCACCAGGGGCAAAGCAGATCATCATAAGACCCAAGGCCTCCTTCAGCCTCTGCCCGTGCCTCATCGCCCCTGGTCTCACATCGGCCTGGACTTCGTCACGGGCCTCCCGCCGTCCCAGGGCAAGACTACCATCCTCACGATAGTGGACCGGTTCTCCAAGGCGGCCCACTTTGTTGCCCTCCCGAAGCTCCCGACGGCCCAGAAGACTGCAGACCTCCTGGTCCACCACGTCGTGCCTCTGCATGGGATTCCATCGGACATTGTCTCAGATCGTGGCCCTCAGTTCTCCTCCCAGGTCTGGAGGAGTTTCTGCAGGGAATTGGGGCCACCGTAAGTCTCTCGTCTGGGTACCACCCCCAGACGAACGGGCAGGCAGAGCGGACGAATCAGGATTTGGAGCAGGCCCTCCGCTGCGTGACCTCCGCGCACCCGTCGTCCTGGAGTGACCATCTGGCCTGGATCGAGTATGCTCATAATAGTCAAGTATCATCTGCCACCGGCCTCTCCCCTTTCGAGGTATGTTTGGGGTACCAGCCCCCATTGTTCCCGCTAGTGGAGGTAGAGGTCGGGGTGCCCTCGGTCCAGGCCCATCTGAGGAGGTGCCGTCGGGTGTGGCGTACCGCCCACTCTGCCCTGCTCAAAGCCCGGATGAGGGCTAAGGCCCATGCGGACCGCATGCGTGCCCCGGCCCCTACGTATCAGCCCGGGCAGGCGGTTTGGCTATCTACGAAAGACATACCTCTACAAACGGAATCCTAGAAACTAAAGGACACATTTATAGGACCCTTCACCATCGTGAAGGTCCTCAGTCCAGTCGCAGTGAAGCTGAAGCTACCAGCTTCACTGCGGATACATCCGGTATTCCACGTCTCCAGACTCAAACCCTGCCACACCTCTCCCCTCTGTACCCCTGGACCGGCACTGCTGCCTGCCCGGATCATCGACGGGGAGCCGGCTTGGACTGTGCGCCGGCTGATGGACGTTCGTCGAAAGGGCCAGGGATTCCAGTATTTGGTGGACTGGGAAGGATACGGACCCGAAGAACGCTCCTGGGTGAAGAGGAGCTTCATCCTGGACCCGGCCCTCCTGGCCAATTTCTACGCCCGGCACCCGGACAAGCCTGGTCGGGCGCCAGGAGGTGCCCGTTGGGGGGGGAGGGGGGGGTCCTGTTGTGTGGGCCGCTGAAGAGGAGGTACTGCTGGCCCACCACCACCAGATGGCGCCCTGCTTGAAGTGCGGGCTTCAAGTATGAGAGGGCGTCATAGCAACCGGGAGTGACAGCTGTCAGTCGTTATCAGCACCAGCTGTCACTCATCCACATCACATCACCACTATAAAGGCCGGACTGCAACTCCACCTCCCCGCCGAGAAATCAGCCATCAGAAGAGGTAATTTTCTCTGCTGAACTAAACCCTGACTTATAGTCTGAACTTATTTGCAGCCATTTTCCTGTGGTGTCTTATCTGAGGGATTGGCGTTTGGTGTGATCAGCGACGGCTTTGTTTCACACTCCAACCAGATAAGTGGTTAGACAGGAGCTGCACGAGTGTGTGTTTGGAGGTGGAGGTGCTCCCTCCCAAAAGAATACAGACTGTGGGATTACTGAGTGTGGTGAACTCACACTCATCAATACTGTTTTTCTGTTCTCTGCCAGCAGTACCAGGTCTGACAGCTGGAGACGGTGACCACCTGGGGACCCAGGACTTGGCGGCTCCGGTTTCTTCAGATCCGTTGGTGGTGAAGGCCGTGTGGAATCCGGCTCGGCTCAGGACGGATGTCGGATGTCTCCTATCCTCAAGCCTGCCCACACGTCACTCAAATCTGTAATTCGATGGTACCTAAACTGTGATTGTCTGTATTTCGTTGTGCACTACAACATTAAATTGTTTACTGTTTGGCTTATCCATTGCCCGTTCATTTAACGCCCCCTGTTGTGGGTCCGTGTTCCTACACGTCACAACATTCGCTTTCCGGCAGCGACAGAGAAAACAGTTTTCCCTGGGGGGTGGTCCCTGGGAGAAGATCGATTGCGCAGTCATAATCACGGTGTGGTGGAAGTGATTAGCTTTAGTCTTGCTGAAAACCACCACGAGGTCATGATAACACATCGGGACCCCCTCTAGATCTGACGCATTTACACCAGAGGTGCTGACTGGCTGGATAAAACAGACATTGTTACCAGCTGGTCCCCATGACTCTATCTTCCCGTGGGACCAGTCAAGGCGGGGATTGTGACGTTGCAGCCAGGGATGCCCCAGGATTACCGAGTGAGTCATTTTATCAAAAATGTGAAAACTGATGAGTTTGGAATGATTGTTGGGAATAGTCAGACAAACTGACTGGGTATGGTACTCAATTTGGCCCAACTGGCAACTGTCCACCGCGTGGGACCACCAGGGCCATGATAGCTGGTACAATTTAAGGTGGAGAGACCTGGCGAGAGAGGACAGCATAAGGTTAGAGTCAATGAATACTGAATCAATGAATACTGGACAGACCAGTGAGGTATAATCTGACTTTAGCTCTGCGTTTATCGAATTCTGGGAGGATGAAACAATTGAGCTCTGACTCACCCGTATTACCGTTCTCAGTCACACCGGGGCACCCCTGACAAAACAGTGTGTAATAACATGATCAGCTTGTCCACAGTAAAAACAGAGTCCTTCCACCCGGCGGCGCTCCTTCTCCTCTCTTGAGAGTCGAGTCCATCCCACCTGCATGGGTTCTTCAATGGAAGAGGTGGATCCGGAGCTCAGATGACCGGAAGTGAGCGAACGGTCAGAAGCGGCAATGGACTGAGGAACAGGGTGATGATTGTCTCGGCATGGGCGGTCAGACAGACATAGTCGGTGCAGATTGCTAGGGCGATAAGGTCGTCCAGGTCTTGGGGAGATCCAGCCGTCATGAGCTGACTCTATCTGCTGTCGTTCAGGCCTTGGAAAAACACCTTGCTCTCTGTGTGCCAGGATGCAGCAGTCTGTGGCGTAATTGGGGAGCGCTCGGCGATGCCTTGCTTCAGCCTCACAAGTGAGGCATCATTTCAAAATGAGCAATATTTGCACAAAAACAGCAACGTTATCAGTTTGAACATTAAATATCTTGTCTTTGTGGTGTATTCATTTGAATATAGGTTGAAGAGGATTTGCAAATCATTGTATTCTGTTTTTATTTACATTTTACAAAACATCTCAACTTCATTGGAATTGGGGTTGTAATTTTTCAGTTTATTTCAATTTATTTTCCTTTATATAGCGCCAACTCACAACAGAGTTGCCTCAAGGCACTTCACACAGGTAAGGTCTAACCTTACCCAGCCCCAGAGCAACAGTGGTAAGGAAAAACTCCCTCTGAGGAAGAAACCTCAAGCAGACCAGACTCAAAGGGGTGACCCTCTGCCTGGGCCATGCTACAAACATAAATTACAAACATAAATTACAGAAATAATTCACAGAACAATTCACAGACGAATAGACAAGAATTGCTGTTGGTGCACAGGACAGGAGGGTCGCCAACACAAACACAACTCCCATCTCTGGATGGAGCTGCACCTTAAACAGAGAAAAAACAGATTGTGACAAGTGTCTAGGGATGATTTCTAATACTATAGCTAGTCTAGCTAATTGCTAACTTTTGGCTTAAGCTCCAGTTTAACTTGCTAAACTGTAAAAATGATCAAGGTAGTTGTATTTAAAAACTTAAGTTTAATCACAGCCTTAAAACTGCGTAAGATCCAGTTATGCTGATTCAGTCACACTGTCAAGTCAAAATGACACATTGAAGTTTTCGTTTCACTGAACGAACTCACAAAACCGAGTTTGTATGATAATAACTTGTGACATTCCGCAATTCATTATGTTAAGTAGAAGTAAATTAAAGAAACACCATATCCTTTGTTACAGTGAAATGTTACCAAGGTAAAATGAATGTTTGCCCGAACTATTGTCAGGTAAGGACTCCTCCCAATAGTTAAGGTATATGGCCAAACAAATTTCACGAAACGTATAAAATTTAGTTTCTGCTGACATCTGAGCATTAGAATGTAGGTTCATTTTAGAAGCGCCTTGTTATATTACAGCTCATTTTAATGAAGAGAACATATTTACCTGGGGAGAATTCCATAACCAATATTTTGTTATCTTTTTAATGGCATCTGCAGGAGAGCATGCATATGCGCATGCATGTGCTTTTGAAAAGGCCAGAGGTTACCTTTGACTGTGGGTGATGCGCGGGCACACCGTCCGTGACATGTCTTGAAAATCTCTTCAGACATGTTATCTAGTTACAATAACAGTGTTATTGTAACTAGATAACATGTTACAGCGTTTTTAGTTTTAGAATTGCTAATTTATTGCTTTTACATAATATATTAGAAACATGTCAGATTTACACAGAAACGCAGCAGTTTTGGAGCGTTTTCCACCATGTTGGATTCATAGCCAGAGAGAGACCAGCCATCTGACATCACCGTGCCTCTCTACTCTGATTGGCTGTCATCGTGTGCTTCCCAGTATCCCTCACGCAAGTCTGGGGAAGCCCCCACATGATCTATGATGTCAGTGTTGTAGACTGTATGGGTCTCTAGTACCGTCACTGCTGTAAGTAGTTTAAGGCCGTCTGTTCTTTTGAAATGTTCCCATTCAGGGGAACTTTATATTAATTTTTTTTCTAAACAATGTGAATTTTAATTTTATTGGCAATGTCATATTATGAATCCCCTATTTAAAGGGTAATAAATAAAATTATAGTGGTGCCAAAGAAAATTCTATTTATGCCTTAAAACTTAAGAAGCTTAGTTTGATTCTGTTAAGTGATTAAAAAAAAAAAACAGCTCAAAAGCAGCAGTATAACTGAGTTTCAGTAGTGACCATGTTCATCTAGAGATAGTTAAAAAAAAAATCTAAATCCATTTGTGTTACATTGATGGACTGATGGGTGGGCAGAGAGCCTAACAGAAGCTCAGTGTTATAGTAGTACTCCAACACTGAGCTTTGCTTGGGTTCAGGGATGTAAAAATGGTGCCTAAAATACCTTTTTTAAATGTACGCGTAAATGCACATTTTAATTTTTACAGTTATCTGTCAAACAGTGGCTGTTGTTCCCACAGACTCTCACCATGCCGTCATGTTCACAAGCATGTCTGTGTGAAACAAAACAATTTTCCACGAGCTCATAAAAATATGCTGCAACACACTTTTAATCATATTTTTAAAATTCACCCTGTGAAATATGTCACTGACTCATAGATGAACTGTGCTTAGTGAGCAAAGTGTCATGCGTCATTCACGTATTAGGGTTATGAGGTTATCGACTGTTCTTTTTGGAGAAATTGAGCAGATGCAATACTGTAGTAATGAGTACAGTAGGTTGCTCAATATCAAAGATTCATAGCTAAATGGAAGTAAGTAAAATGCCTGACCACTTGTCACTTTTAAAAATATATGATTTTATGGTAATTCAATTCAATTTAATTTCAATTTATTTCATTTTTATAGCGTCAAATCACAAAGCTGCTTCAAGGCGCTTCACACAAGTAAGGTCTAACCTTATCAACCCTCAGAGCAAGTACACACGCAACAGTGGTAAGGAAAAACTCCCTCTGAGGAAGAAACCTCAAGCAGACCAGACTCTAAGGGGTGACCCTCTGCTTGGGCCATGCTACAGACACAAATGACAAAACAATTCACAAAATGGTAAAACTTCATAAGTTCTTTTAAGGCATTTTGTGGAGTTCATAAGTAAATTTGACTGTACGAGGGCTGTCCATAAAGTATAGGTCCTTTTTATTTTTTTCAAAAACTATATGGATTTCATTCATATGTTTTTACGTCAGACATGCTTGAACCCTGGTGCGCATGCGTGAGTTTTTCCACGCCTGTCGGTGACGTCATTCGCCTGTGAGCACTCCTTGTGGGAGGAGTCGTCCAGCCCCTCGTCGGAATTCCTTTGTATGAGAAGTTGCTGAGAGACTGGCGCTTTGTTTGATCAAAATTTTTTCTAAACCTGTGAGACACATCGAAGTGGACACGGTTCGAAAAATTAAGCTGGTTTTCGGTGAAAATTTTAACGGCTGATGAGAGATTTTGAGGTGATACTGTCGCTTTAAGGACTTCCCACGGAGTGAGACGTCGTGCAGCGCTCTCAGGCACCATCGTCAGCCTGTTTCAAGCTGAAAACCTTCACATTTCAGGCTCTATTGATCCAGGACGTCGTGAGAGAACAGAAAAGTTTCAGAAGAAGTCGGTTTCAGCATTTTATCCGGATATTCCACTGTTAAAGGAGATTTTTTTAATGAAAGGGTCCTCGCGTCGGGACGCAGCCGGCGCGGTGCGGCGGCACAGGAAAAACACCTCCTTGTTGATAACCATTTGTAAAATCCAGGCGGATTTTGATGGCTTTCAGTGGAGTGAGTATATGAGAAATTGTTTAACAGCTGGACATGTTCCAACTTGTCCTTAAGGCTTCCAACGGAGGTGTTTTTCCTGTGGCGGAGCGTCGCGGCGGCTGCGAGCTGACGCTGCAATCCATCCGCACGTCTTTCATTAAAAAAATCTCCTTTAACAGTGGAATATCCGGATAAAATGCTGAAACCGACTTCTTCTGAAACTTCTCTGTTCTCTCACGATGTCCTGGATCAATAGAGCCTGAAATGTGAAGGTTTTCAGCTTGAAACAGGCTGACGACGGCGCCTGAGAGCGCTGCGCGACGTCTCGCTCCGTGGGAAGTCCTTAAAGCGACAGTATCACCTCAAAATCTCTCATCAGCCGTTAAAATTTTCACCGAAAACCAGCTTAATTTTTCGAACCGTTTCCACTTCGATGTGTCTCACAGGTTTAGAAAAAATTTTGATCAAACAAAGCGCCAGTCTCTCAGCAACTTCTCAGACAAAGGAATTCCGACGAGGGGCTGGACGACTCCTCCCACAAGGAGTGCTCACAGGTGAATGACGTCACCGACAGGCGTGGAAAAACTCACGCATGCGCACGAGGGTTCAAGCATGTCTGATGTAAAAACATATGAATGAAATCCATATAGTTTTTGAAAAAAATAAAAAGGACCTATACTTTATGGACAGCCCTCGTATTCATGTGTGGGAGTATTGTTTTCCGCACTTTGTGTGTTTGAGTGTGTGTGTGAACAAACAATAATAAAAAAAACAAAATTGCCTCCAGATGACTAACTTTTGTAAAAGATTGGTTGAAGGTCAAGGTCAAGCAAAACAGTCCAAAAACATGGTTACTATGATATCTATGCTGCCACTCTGGTTAGAGAACAAAAGCTGACATTGATCAGTAAAATATTTGTCATAATATTGACATGTGAAGTCATAATGAGGTCATATGAAGCCTGTGAGGTATCCACAAGCTCACTGCATCTATTGCAGACAATAAGTATTCTTAATTCAAAATATACAGTTATATTTCAAAGTACAGAGCGTGTAGGGTATACTACATTCACCCTCTGCTGTATTTCACTAGAATAGATATTTTGAGGAACTGGTACACCTATGAATACTGTTAAACATGAATAGGAAGTCTTATATCACCTTTTGCTATTATTCATATGACCTTTGACCTTGTTTGACTAGTACATCTGTTGTGGTTATTTCTAATGCATGTAGGTTATTTGCATTTTGTTTGCATTTGCAGCAGACACGTTATTGAATTAAATTGTTGCTCGGGCTCTATGTTGGTTCTCAAACCTGTACGCGATATGATACGTTTCATTGGACATCTGATACTCAATACGTATCACTCGATACATTTATGTACTTAATACTGCTTATATGAATTTAAATGCACGGATCAAATCAAATAAAAATCAAATCAATTTTATTTATATAGCGCCAAATCACAACAAACAGTTGCCCCAAGGCGCTTTATACTGTAAGGCAAGGCCATACAATAATTACGGAAAAACCCCAACGGTCAAAACGACCCCCTGTGAGCAAGCACTTGGCGACAGTGGGAAGGAAAAACTCCCTTTTAACAGGAAGAAACCTCCAGCAGAACCAGGCTCAGGGAGGGGCAGTTCTCTGCTGGGACTGGTTGGGGCTGAGGGAGAGAACCAGGAAAAAGACATGCTGTGGAGGGGAGCAGAGATCAATCACTAATGATTAAATGCAGAGTGGTGCATACAGAGCAAAAAGAGAAAGAAACACTCAGTGCATCATGGGAACCCCCCAGCAGTCTAAGTCTATAGCAGCATAACTAAGGGATGGTTCAGGGTCACCTGATCCAGCCCTAACTATAAGCTTTAGCAAAAATGAAAGTTTTAAGCCTAATCTTAAAAGTAGAGAGGGTGTCTGTCTCCCTGATCCGAATTGGGAGCTGGTTCCACAGGAGAGGAGCCTGAAAGCTGAAGGCTCTGCCTCCCATTCTACTCTTACAAAGCCTAGGAACTACAAGTAAGCCTGCAGTCTGAGAGCGAAGCGCTCTATTGGGGTGATATGGTACTATGAGGTCCATAAGATAAGATGGGACCTGATTATTCAAAACCTTATAAGTAAGAAGAAGAATTTTAAATTCTATTCTAGATTGACAGGAAGTCAATGAAGAGAGGCCAATATGGGTGAAGATATGCTCTCTCCTTCTAGTCCCTGTCAGTACTCTAGCTGCAGCATTTTGAATTAACTGAAGGCTTTTCAGGGAACTTTTAGGACAACCTGATAATAATGAATTACAATAGTCCAGCCTAGAGGAAATAAATGCATGAATTAGTTTTTCAGCATCACTCTGAGACAGAACCTTTCTAATTTTAAAGATATTGCGCAAATGCAAAAAAAGCAGTCCTACATATTGTTTAAGATGCGCATTGAATGACATATCCTGATCAAAAATGACTCCAAGATTTCTCACAGTATTACTAGAAGTCAGGGTAATACCATTCAGAGTAAGGATCTGGTTAGACACCATGTTTCTAAGATTTGTGGGGCCAAGTACAATAACTTCAGTTTTATCTGAGTTAAAAGCAGGACATTAGAGGTCATCCATGTCTTTATGTCTGTAAGACAATCCTGCAGTTTAGCTAATTGGTGTGTGTCCTCTGGCTTCATGGATAGATAAAGCTGGGTATCATCTGCATAACAATGAAAATTTAAGCAATGCTGTCTAATAATACTGCCTAAGGGAAACATGTATAAAGTGAATAAAATTGGTCCTAGAACAGAATCTTGTGGAACTCCATAATTAACCTTAGTCTGTGAAGAAGATTCCCCATTTACATGAACAAATTGTAATCTATTAGATAAACATGATTCAAACCACCCGCATCCGCAGTGCCTTTAATACCTATGGCATGCGCTAATCTCTGTAATAAACGTTTATGGTCAACAGTATCAAAAGCAGCACTGAGGTCTAACAGAACAAGCACAGAGATGAGTCCACTGTCTGAGGCCATAAGAAGATGATCTGTAACCTTCACTAATGCTGTTTCTGTACTATGATGAATTCTAAAACCTGACTGAAACTCTTCAAATAGACCATTCCTCTGCAGATGATCAGTTAGCTGTTTTACAACTACCCTTTCAAGAATTTTTGAGAGAAAAGGAAGGTTGGAGATTGGGCCTATAATTAGCTTAAGAGAGCTGGGTCAAGTGATGGCTTTTTAAGTAATGGTTTAATTACTGCCACCTTAAAAGCCTGTGGTACATAGCCAACTAATAAAGATAGATTGATCATATTTAAGATCGAAGCATTAAATAATGGTAGGGCTTCCTTGAGCAGCCTGGTAGGAATGGGGTCTAATAAACATGTTGATGGTTTGGATGAAGTAACTAATGAAAGTAACTCAGACAGAACAATCAGAGAGAAAGAGTCTAACCAAATACTGGCATCACTGAAAGCAGCCAAAGATAATGATACGTCTTTGGGATGGTTATGAGTAATTTTTTCTCTAATAGTTAAAATTTTATTAGCAAAGTCTGAAGTCATTACTAGTTAAAGTTAAAGGAATACTCGGCTCAATAGAGCTCTGACTCTTTCAGCCTGGCTACAGTGCTGAAAAGAAACCTGGGGTTGTTCTTATTTTCTTCAATTAGTGATGAGTAGTAAGATGTCCTAGCTTTACGGAGGGCTTTTTAAATAGAGCAACAGACTCTTTTCTCCAGGCTAAGTGAAGATCTTCTAAATTAGTGAGATGCCATTTCCTCTCCAACTTACGGGTTATCTGCTTTAAGCTGTGAGTTTGTGAGTTATACCACGGAGTCAGGCACTTCTGATTTAAAAGCTCTCTTTTTCAGAGGAGCTACAGCATCCAAAGGTTGTCTTCAATGAGGATGTAAAACTATTGACAAGATACTCTATCTCACAGAGTTTAGCTAGCTACTCTGCACTGTGTTGGTATATGGCATTAGAGAACATAAAGAAGGAATCATATCCTTAAACCTACTTACAGCGCTTTCTGAAAAGACTTCTATTGTAATGAAACTTATTCCCCACTGCTGGGTAGTCCATCAGAGTAAATGTAAATGTTATTAAGAAATGATCAGACAGAAGGGAGTTTTCAGGGAATACTGTTAAGTCTTCAATTTCCATACCATAAGTCAGAACAAGATCTAAGATATGATTAAGGTGGTGGGTGGACTCATTTACATTTTGAGCAAAGCCAATTGAGTCTAATAATAGATTAAATGCAGTGTTGAGGCTGTCATTCTCAGCATCTGTGTGGATGTTAAGAGGAATGGTCTATTTGAAGAGTTTCAGTCAGGTTTTAGAATTCATCATAGTACAGAAACAGCATTAGTGAAGGTTACAAATGATCTTCTTATGGCCTCGGACAGTGGACTCATCTTTGTGCTTGTTCTGTTAGACCTCAGTGCTGCTTTTGATACTGTTGACCATAAAATTTTATTACAGAGATTAGAGCATGCCATAGGTATTAAAGGCACTGCGCTGCGGTGGTTTGAATCATATTTGTCTAATAGATTGCAATTTGTTCATGTAAATGGGGAATCTTCTTCACAGACTAAGGTTAATTATGGAGTTCCACAAGGTTCTGTGCTAGGACCAATTTTATTCACTTTATACATGCTTCCCTTAGGCAGTATTATTAGACGGTATTGCTTAAATTTTCATTGTTACGCAGATGATACCCAGCTTTATCTATCCATGAAGCCAGAGGACACACACCAATTAGCTAAATTGCAGGATTGTCTTACAGACATAAAGACATGGATGACCTCTAATTTCCTGCTTTTAAACTCAGATAAAACTGAAGTTATTGTACTTGGCCCCACAAATCTTAGAAACATGGTGTCTAACCAGATCCTTACTCTGGATGGCATTACCCTGACCTCTAGTAATACTGTGAGAAATCTTGGAGTTATTTTTGATCAGGATATGTCATTCAAAGCGCATATTAAACAAATATGTAGGACTGCTTTTTTGCATTTACGCAATATCTCTAAAATCAGAAAGGTCTTGTCTCAGAGTGATGCTGAAAAACTAATTCATGCATTTATTTCCTCTAGGCTGGACTATTGTAATTCATTATTATCAGGTTGTCCTAAAAGTTAGTCGTAGCACGGGCCGGGGTGGAGGATTAGCAGCAATCTTCCATTCCAGCTTATTAATTAATCCAAAACCCAGACAGAGCTTTAATTCATTTGAAAGCTTGTCTCTTAGTCTTGTCCATCCAAATTGGAAGTCCCAAAAACCAGTTTTATTTGTTATTATCTATCGTCCACCTGGTCGTTACTGTGAGTTTCTCTGTGAATTTTCAGACCTTTTGTCTGACTTAGTGCTTAGCTCAGATAAGATAATTATAGTGGGCGATTTTAACATCCACACAGATGCTGAGAATGACAGCCTCAACACTGCATTTAATCTATTATTAGACTCTATTGGCTTTGCTCAAAAAGTAAATGAGTCCACCCACCACTTTAATCATATCTTAGATCTTGTTCTGACTTATGGTATGGAAATAGAAGACTTAACAGTATTCCCTGAAAACTCCCTTCTGTCTGATCATTTCTTAATAACATTTACATTTACTCTGATGGACTACCCAGCAGTGGGGAATAAGTTTCATTACACTAGAAGTCTTTCAGAAAGCGCTGTAACTAGGTTTAAGGATATGATTCCTTCTTTATGTTCTCTAATGCCATATACCAACACAGTGCAGAGTAGCTACCTAAACTCTGTAAGGGAGATAGAGTATCTCGTCAATAGTTTTACATCCTCATTGAGACAACTTTGGATGCTGTAGCTCCTCTGAAAAAGAGAGCTTTAAATCAGAAGTGTCTGACTCCGTGGTATAACTCACAAACTCGTAGCTTAAAGCAGATAACCCGTAAGTTGGAGAGGAAATGGCGTCTCACTAATTTAGAAGATCTTCACTTAGCCTGGAAAAAGGAGTCTGTTGCTCTATAAAAAAAGCCCTCCGTAAAGCTAGGACATCTTTCTACTCATCACTAATTGAAGAAGAATAAGAACAACCCCAGGTTTCTTTTCAGCACTGTAGCCAGGCTGACAAAGAGTCAGAGCTCTATTGAGCTGAGTATTCCATTAACTTTAACTAGTAATGACTTCATGACTTTCTTTGCTAACAAAATTTTAACTATTAGAGAAAAAATTACTCATAACCATCCCAAAGACGTATCGTTATCTTTGCCTGCTTTCAGTGATGCCGGTATTGGTTAGACTCTTTCTCTCCGATTGTTCTGTCTGAGTTATTCTCATTAGTTACTTCATCCAAACCATCAACATGTTTATTAGACCCCATTCCTACCAGGCTGCTCAAGGAAGCCCTACCATTATTTAATGCTTCGATCTTAAATATGATCAATCTATCTTTGTTAGTTGGCTATGTACCACAGGCTTTTAAGGTGGCAGTAATTAACCATTACTTAAAAAGCCATCACTTGACCCAGCTATCTTAGCTAATTATAGGCCAATCTCCAACCTTCCTTTTCTCTCAAAAATTCTTGAAAGGGTAGTTGTAAAACAGCTAACTGATCATCTGCAGAGGAATGGTCTATTTGAAGAGTTTCAGTCAGGTTTTAGAATTCATCATAGTACAGAAACAGCATTAGTGAAGGTTACAAATGATCTTCTTATGGCCTCGGACAGTGGACTCATCTCTGTGCTTGTTCTGTTAGACCTCAGTGCTGCTTTTGATACTGTTGACCATAAAATTTTATTACAGAGATTAGAGCATGCCATAGGTATTAAAGGCACTGCGCTGCGGTGGTTTGAATCATATTTGTCTAATAGATTACAATTTGTTCATGTAAATGGGGAATCTTCTTCACAGACTAAAGTTAATTATGGAGTTCCACAAGGTTCTGTGCTAGGACCAATTTTATTCACTTTATACATGCTTCCCTTAGGCAGTATTATTAGACGGTATTGCTTAAATTTTCATTGTTACGCAGATGATACCCAGCTTTATCTATCCATGAAGCCAGAGGACACACACCAATTAGCTAAACTGCAGGATTGTCTTACAGACATAAAGACATGGATGACCTCTAATTTCCTGCTTTTAAACTCAGATAAAACTGAAGTTATTGTACTTGGCCCCACAAATCTTAGAAACATGGTGTCTAACCAGATCCTTACTCTGGATGGCATTACCCTGACCTCTAGTAATACTGTGAGAAATCTTGGAGTCATTTTTGATCAGGATATGTCATTCAAAGCGCATATTAAACAAATATGTAGGACTGCTTTTTTGCATTTACGCAATATCTCTAAAATCAGAAAGGTCTTGTCTCAGAGTGATGCTGAAAAACTAATTCATGCATTTATTTCCTCTAGGCTGGACTATTGTAATTCATTATTATCAGGTTGTCCTAAAAGTTCCCTAAAAAGCCTTCAGTTAATTCAAAATGCTGCAGCTAGAGTACTGACGGGGACTAGAAGGAGAGAGCATATCTCACCCATATTGGCCTCTCTTCATTGGCTTCCTGTTAATTCTAGAATAGAATTTAAAATTCTTCTTCTTACTTATAAGGTTTTGAATAATCAGGTCCCATCTTATCTTAGGGACCTCGTAGTACCATATCACCCCAATAGAGCGCTTCGCTCTCAGACTGCAGGCTTACTTGTAGTTCCTAGGGTTTGTAAGAGTAGAATGGGAGGCAGAGCCTTCAGCTTTCAGGCTCCTCTCCTGTGGAACCAGCTCCCAATTCAGATCAGGGAGACAGACACCCTCTCTACTTTTAAGATTAGGCTTAAAACTTTCCTTTTTGCTAAAGCTTATAGTTAGGGCTGGATCAGGTGACCCTGAACCATCCCTTAGTTATGCTGCTATAGACGTAGACTGCTGGGGGGTTCCCATGATGCACTGTTTCTTTCTCTTTTTGCTCTGTATGCACCACTCTGCATTTAATCATTAGTGATCGATCTCTGCTCCCCTCCACAGCATGTCTTTTTCCTGGTTCTCTCCCTCAGCCCCAACCAGTCCCAGCAGAAGACTGCCCCTCCCTGAGCCTGGTTCTGCTGGAGGTTTCTTCCTGTTAAAAGGGAGTTTTTCCTTCCCACTGTAGCCAAGTGCTTGCTCACAGGGGGTCGTTTTGACCGTTGCAGTTTTTCTGTAGTTGTTGTATGGCTTTTACATAATTATTGTATGGCCTTGCCTTACAATATAAAGCGCCTCGGGGCAACTGTTTGTTGTGATTTGGCGCTATATAAAAAAAATTGATTGAATTGATTGATTGATTAACTGAGCTAAGCACTAAGTCAGACCAAAGGTCTGAAAATTCACAGAGAAACTCACAGTAACGACCAGGTGGACGATAGATAATAACAAATAAAACTGGTTTTCAAGTTAAGGTTATCAAGGTTATCAAGGTTATCAAGTATCCTGTGTGGTCTTAGTGTAGAACCAAGCTTTTTAATGTTTTAGTTATATTGCTTAATGTGTGCTGTATTAGTATTTTTTCTTTTACACATTTTCTTTGCCTTTATCCTTTCACAAAATTGACATCAAAACATACATGTTTGCTTAAAAAGATTACTAAGCCCAAGACCCATAATCATTTTCATATTTATGGCTTTCCTCACCCTAACTGACCTGATTTTTAAAGTATGAACCCCAAACAGACCCAGTAGTGCCTCAGCTTACATACTGCTATTTTTTAAAAAGTTACTGCTTCACATTTTAGTTATGCAGAAAGGTTAACACATTTTTATATGGGTCATCATTTCCACTTTGTGCAAAATTGTTGGAAAACAAAGGAACAGAGTAATACTTAGAGGTGGCAAGAGGTCACCATCAAGTCACTCTCAAGTCATGAATCAGCAGGTCCCAAGTCCAGTCTCAAGTCATAATGACCACCAAGCTGATTTGAGACTTGACTTGGAACTTGCAGATTGATAACTTGAGAATGACTTGACAGTGACTTCGTCCTACCTCTGGTAATACTGATTAAACACTGTAGCTGTTAAACATATTATTAGGGCCCGAGTAGGCAACGTCCTATGAGGACCCTATTGTAATTGCGCTGTTTATTATTATTATTATTATTATTTATTATTATTATTCTCACTTTTGAAATCGAAATTCGGCCTCTTCCCGTGCTCAAAAACTCACCAAACTTTCAGAAGTCATCCAGCCGGATCCGAAATTCGATATTTTGGGGCGTCGCACATGGTCGCAGCGAAATTGTGAAATAGCGCCACCTACAAATTTTCAAAAACCCCTCCGCATTGGGGTTTTTTTGTCGTAGCCTCACGAAATTCAGTACACATATTTACCATGCCAGGACGCACAAAAAAGTCTCTTACTGTCATGGTGGAATATCGACAGGAAGTCGGCCATTTTGATTTTAAGTTTTGATTTTGAGGTATTTTTTGCCGTTTTTGGCCATTTCCACTACTTACATTTGAACGAACTCGTCCTAGGGATTTCATCCGATCGTCTTCAAATTTGGTTAACATCATCACGACACAATGGTGATCAAATGTTATCAAAAGATTCTAATTAGTTCAAACGGCGTGGCTGCTAGGGGTCGTCAAAATTTGGCAAGCTGTTCAGAGCACGCCCTTTCACTTTGAATGGCTGTCACGCCCACATACTTCATCATAGATCCTTCAAACTTGCTGGAGATGATCAGGGCTCCGCCCTGAATGTCTTCATATATTAAGTTCCCACCTCCGCCATAGCGTCCCCCGGTGGTGCCGGGAAATGTCCTATTTTTACTTTAAGATGTCCTGATGTCACATACTTAACCCAATCAACTTCATTCCACTTCTAAAACATGCAGAACAAGTTGGTGAACGTAGGCGATGAACACCGTGAAGTTACGAGTAACGGCTTCCGTGTGGCGGCGTGCCGAATATTGCCCATTCGCCATGAAATTACGTTCTTCCTTTTGACGGCTTTAATTTTATCATATCATCATGAAAATTGATACACAGGTCAAGCACGACAACCTCTAACAATTCATAGGGGCGTCGCCCATGGGCGGGGCAAAATGCCTCAATAACGCCCCCTTGAATCTTTCAAAAACCCCTCCCCATAGGGGTTTTTTTGGAGTAGGGAGATGAAAATTGGTACACGTGTGACTTGCATAGATGTACAAAAAAGTCTCTTGCACCATGGGTCTACTCCAAACAGGAAGTCGGCCATTTTGAATTTTCTTGTCATTTTGCCATGATTTCCACACGTTGTATTTGAATGAACTCCTCCTAGGGATTTTGTCCAATGCACTTCAAATTTCTTTAACAGCATCCACAGATGATACTAACAAAAAGTTATCGAAAGCTTTTCTCTATGTTGAAGGGTGTGGCCGCTATGGTGCCATTTTGACCCTTCGCCATGGAACATCAAGTCATAATAACTCCTTCATACTTTGCCTGATTGACTTGAAACTTCACATGTATGATGACGGTTGGCCCCTCAACACACCTGGCCCCTCTGTTTGTACATTGAGCGCCCCCTAGTGGATGAACCATCAACATGTCATAACTCCTTCATGCATTGTGTGATTTGCTTGAAATTTGAACTGTGGGATGAGTGGTTGCCCCTGTACGCACATGCCCACATCTGGTCACAAGGGAACACACTGCCCTGGGTAGGCGGTCGCGCGGAACGAGGGCCCGTATATGACTGCTTGCAGTCCTAGTTATTGTTATTGTTAGTATTATTAGGGGGCTCTGAGCACAGATTGGGATCCAGCATTACAGAATATATATTTAGGTTTATATGGTATGGTTTTTGTGATCATTACCTGATTCTGTGTACAAGTACTCAAGTAAATAAATAAAGATATAGAATATAGATTTTTAAAAAATTCACGAATAGCTATGTCAGTGGAAAAGATCAAAGTCAGCCATTTATCTTTTTTGTTTGACAGTTATTTATGAAATGGAAAAAAAGCATTTTTACAAATTGACTCTAAACAGATCATTTGACATCCATCTCAGACGTTACACAAGCTTAAGTCAGGCATATATATATACAAAAAGTTCATACATTTAACAATAGAAAAGCAATAAAACAAAATATATAACAAATATCACTTCACAAACCTGCAGCATTTGGATTCCAGTATTTCTTTTAAGAAAGTACTAAAAAATAAGCCTGTACTTCAGTAAGTAAAATATTTTTAAATAGATAACAATTGCACACCTTTGTACATTCATAAAGTTGACAATTACAAAAAAAGAGAGATGAGCTTCACTTGTCAGCAGTACAGAATAAACCAATAAAAGGAAATTGTAGAAAATATTTCATTATGAAACCAAATCCTTCTTCTCAAACAGCGAGAAAGCATTAATAAAGACAACTGCCAGTTCATTTTCCATAAAATAGTGCCCTATGTACATCTTAAATAGTTTTTCATTTTTTTCACACACTCTGATCAAAAATTTCAAAGAAAATATTTCCCGTGGCTTTTGTTTTGGTCTGTCTTGAGCACACAAATGTGTGACACATTATCATTTGTCATATCATATTGGTCAAGCAGACACAGGCTGATGAGACATGGGTGTCACATCTGCATATACTCACATTGTTATGTATAAAATGAGAAAGATGAAGAATGTATTTAACCGTAATTCCTTTTGATACCTTAAAGGCTCCTTTATGCTCCATTTATGTACATAAATCTGCCCTTATAATACACTCATATCCTTTATAATGTCAAGGCAACACATCCACTAGCATAGGTGTCAAACTGATTCCAGAAAGGGCCAAGAGGGTGCAGGTTTTCTTTGCAACCACCAATGCGACCAGGTGATTTCATTGATGAACTCATTCCATCTGCTCAAAGTTGTTAATCAATGAAATCACCTGGTCGCGTTGGTGGTTGCAAAGAAAACATGCACCCTCTTGGCCCTTTCTGGAATCAGTTTGACACCTATGTGGATAATATCCATTATGGTGACCATCAAAGGCATCATAGTAATAATGTAAAAAGGGGCACAAACATAGGCAGCAGTGTAGACTGAGGTGGTTTGTGCAGCCATTCAACAAAAATGTATATATAAAACTATTAAGCGTCTTAGTTATGTCTTTTTGCCTGGATTTTTCTCTTGCTTTAACGTAGGCTATGTTGCCCCCACACATTTCCAGTGGTACTGCTCCTTTTCATCCTCATCTATAAGCTTTCAGAAAACTGACCTAAATATGGACAAAATGAAGGCAGAGTGCAAACAGAAGCCTCTGTCTGTATCCGTATTTAACGCTGAGCATAACTGAAGAGCTGTTGGAAAAGGGTATTTTGTCCCCTCTGGGTCAGGGGAGAGTTACTGCCCCAAGTTAAGGAGTTCAAGTATCTTGGGATCTTGTTGACGAGTAGAGGTAAGACAGAGCATGAGATCAATAGACAGATTGGTGCTATGTCTGAGGTCATAAGAACGCTGTACGGCCATTTGTGTTGAAGAAAGAGCTGGCCGGGGTTTACCAGTCGATATATGCTCCTATACTCACCTATTGCCATGAGCTTTGGTAGTGAATGAAAGAACAAGACTGCAGATACAAACAGCACAGATACAACCGTAGGGTATCTGGGCTTACACTCAGGGACAGCATGAGAAGTTCGAATAGGCAGTAGGGACCCGGTGTAATGCCACATCGAAAGGAGCCAACTGATGTGGTTTTGGCACCTGGTGAGGATTCCCAAGGGAGGCCTTTCGGGCATGTCCAACTGGGAAGAGGCCCCAGAGAAGGCCTAGGACATGCTAGAGAGATTACATCTCCCAGCAGGCTTGGAACGCCTAGGGATTCCCAGAAAGAGTGAGAGGGCTTGGACAATGATAGGGAAGTATGGGATGAGCTGCTTAGTCTGCTGCCACCACGACCCTTATAAGTGGAAGAATGGATGAATGGATAGATGAGGCTTTGGACAAAACACCTCCAGGCATTATGGATATATATATATATATATATATATATATATATATATATATATATATATGAACAGTTCATTCTAATTGGTTTTTTTTTACTCATTTTTCAATGATCTGACATAATTTTTTGAACCAAGTCTGTATTCTTTCACATACATTTATCCACCTGCTCACTGTGTTTGTGTGTGTTCACTATATGCAATGTTTCTGCATTCTCTTTCCTTATTCATTGTACGGCTTATGAGTCTTCAAACATGACTCATCCTGAAGCATACCCACAAACATCTTTTCATACTTTTTGTGCACAGATGTGGTCCCTATGATGCGGCTGATCTTCTTCAGGCTTTTCAGGAGGTAACGTGGAGCCCTCTGGCTACGCAGGACCCTCAGGCTGTGAGACAGACCTTTGGCTAGATCCAAGTCATAGTTTGCCATCTTCCAGAGGTGCAGAATCTGCAGGATATACTGCCGGGGCATGCAAGTGGCGACAACCGCACGGACGTCCTCCTGCCGAACTTTGACCCCTGGCAGGCTGTTGGTGACCATGAGGAGGTCATCCAGAGTCAGGTTCTTCAGGCTAGTGCAGCGGGAGACCTTCCGCTCACAATGGTTCACACCTGCAGGGACAAGGAGACCATGATAATTCATACATGGAGAGGAAATAAATACACAGCAAAATCATAAGTTTAGAATTAACACCTTTAGTGTTACTCTCTCAAAGGGCCAGTGTACATATGGTCCCACACGGGGTCAGTATAGGACCATATGTACACTGTACACTATGAATTTAACACTGATGATTTTTACAAAATTTACTGTGTAGCAGTTGATAAATGGACTGCATTTATACGAGGGTAGGCTGAAAAGTTCTAAGGCTCCCCATGAAGGAGTAATGCATTAACTGCATTATAGTGAGCCTTAGAACTTTTCAGCCTACCTCGTATAGCACTTTTCCATCTGCATCAGAAGCTTAAAGTGCTTAACAATTATGCCTCACATTCACCCATTCGCACAGACACATTCACAAACCGATGTCAAGGTGCTGCCATGCAAGGTGCTCACTACACACCGGGGGCAACTAGGGGATTAACGACCTTACCCAAACACCCTTAGCGATTTTCCGGTCTGGCTACGTTTTGAACTGAGGATCCTCTTGTTTGAAACCCAACACGTAACCACTAGACCATCACCTCCCCAAATGATACACAGCAAAAAAAAAAACAAAACATGGAAGCACTTTTCTTACATTATGTCATAATCACTTTCCTCCTGAGGTGCGCTTCTGTCTGTTGTCTGCTGCACATCATTAATTTTTAGCATGCACCAGCACCATGAGCACCAGTTATGTGCACGTCAGCTTATTATTAAATTCTTCTGTTTCTACACATGCTTAAAAAAAACTAAATAGACAAAAATCTCTAAAAATCTACATCAGCTGAAGCCTATATCGGTCTAGTGTTAAAAATGGCCTTTCTCATAATGCTAATTCTAATCCAATTACATTTGTTCCGCAAATCTGATTGGTTAATCGTGTGAGATTTCAGACCATAAAATATCTTGTTGACAGTGGCAAAATATTCGACCGTTTCACATTTGATGTATTACTCCGTGCCCTGACCACGTTGCTACGCAGATGTCAATAATGGTGCTACATTATTATGCGGATTTCACCTTTAGTGGTGAGCGGTGTTTCGCTGAAAACACAGCTCCAGATTGAATTACCGTTGCATATTTGATGTAGTACTCCACACCCTGACTGCATTGCTATGCAGATGTCAATAATGGCGCTGTCAGCTGAGAGTGAGAGAAACTGATGGAGTGACGCTGAAGACGCTCTTGCTACAGTAAGCTTCGCTTCCGAATTACTTACAGAAAAATAAACCGTGCAAACGATGGAATTGGATTAGAATGGGAATAACCCCCTTGTGTCTCATGATTTGCGGATGTTAATGCTGGATTTTACGGTCGCAAATAACATCAGACACTGCAGAGTGTACCTCTGGCCACTAGGGGGTAGACCGCAGACTTATGTGAACGTAATTCCTGTAAGTCTGCAATGATTATTATTATCATCAACGCTGTAGGCAAGCGTTATTAAGTTCCTGTTGTTATCCCTGTTAGATATTTGAATGTTAGAATAAGCTATTTAGCTTATGCTGCTGTTGTGTGTATTGCTGCAGAGCTTCTTCATCTTTGTCATTAAATACATGATTTGACATCGAGGAGTGTGTTTCTTCATGAAGAAGCCAGGAATTATGTTCACGGCTTCATATTCAACCGCTTTAGCAGAAACGTCTGTAATACTGACGACAACAATATGGCCGACTCCTAACTAACCTGGCCTAACTAAGTCAGCGGTCTTACAGTAATAAGATACTACCCCCTAGTGGCCAGAGGTACACTCTGCAGACACAACAGGGTTATTCTCTAAATAAGCGTACCCACAGACACATAGAAATTATTACATCAAGGTTGGAAAAATGTTTGCACACTTTCATATTACATCATATTAGAAATAAGAGCCAGCAATTAAAGAATGATAAATCCCATCTGCACCTTGTATGATGCCATACAGCTTTTCCTGGTCTTTGTTTTGTTCCCTCCACAGTCGCAGCAGCTGAAGGACCTGCTGTTGTGGACTGCAGGCCTTCTTCAACCTCTCCAGGCTCTTACGATCAACCCTCCGCCCTGGAAGGCTCTCCAACATCCTCTCCAGGGGCACTGAGGACAGACGCAGTGAGGCCAGGGATTGGAAAATTGTCTCCTCGCACAGAGTAACATCTGGAATGACATCAAAAAGAGAAGGTACAGAGTGGGTTAGATGGTATCTTTATTAAATTTGATTTATTAAATTTAATTAAATTTTATTACATTTAAATTTTATTAAATTTTAAGTTTTGTATGTAATGATACAGAGCTAGAAGTAATTTTTAGATGAAAAGCTGGTGTATTGTACTTGTAAAGTTACTGGGCGGCGAACATTTGGATATCCTGTTGAAGTTTTAAGATAACTGTGGTTTATAAAATGTATGACTGTTAGGCATGCTGTTATTAATGGGGTATACAGTGGGACATGTTTGGATGAGATTTAAAGTCCAAATCTCCTTTGATTACATGGTTGGACTTCCACAGAGTGCCGTCATCCTGTTGATCTGGATTTAATTAAGTTCATTGCTGCGTGCGCAATTAGACCTTCTGGCTTGCAACTTGATCTCCGATTAGAAACAAGATTTCTCCCATTCTGCTCGTTACTTGATGACTCTACAAAGTCGTTAAGTGTCACTTATGTAACCAGACAGCTGAACACTGCTTGCTTGTTCTTTTGTACCACAGCAATGAGCAACCTGAGCTTCATGGTGAACCGAAGGTGAGCCGCAAAGAACCACATGTGCCTATTAGACCTGTGGCCAAGGGTCTGCCCTCAAAAAAGGAGCCGCATGAACACTCACACAGTCAAATGTTTCTGAAACTATATAACCAGAAGTGGAAAACTCTGGCTTTAGAACGTAAAAGTCCAACCACATATTTGTTCCATCTTCCTAATAAACCGGCTGATTGCAATTAGTCCAACTCTTCAGGCAGGTGGATGAGCTAAATATTGAGATCACCTGTTTTCGGTGCACAGGTAGAAGCAATACATGGTAGGGGTTTTACTTCCTGAAGCCAGAGTTTGTCACCTCTGACTATAACTAAACAACAGGGAAGTCCAGATGTTGTTCAGAAAAGCAAGAAACAGATGATGCTGTAAGTCCTTCAGGCTGAGGTATTTTATTTCTCTCTGATGTACACTTTAAACTTTATGTGTTTACTGCAGGCTACTTCCTAACTCAGCCACATGGGGTGTGCAGCCAGTACATTCTGAGTGCCAGTCCCAAGCCCAGATAAATGACTACGGTTGCGTCAGGAAGGGCATCCGGTGTAAAACAAGCCAAAGTAAAGATGCAAAGTACAAATCAAATCTCCATAGCGGATCGGTCGAGGCCCAGTGTCGCCAACAGAACAAATCCCTCCCACTGCCTTTAGTGCTCATGCATCATTTCGGAGCATCAGCAGCAATTCACTGATTATCGCCTCGTTTCTGTTTAAAACTGCACTCCAGTCATCATCTATCTCAATGACAGATATCTGAAGCTTTTGTACAACAATAATTTCCACATACGTGTAAATTTAGCATTATTTCATAATAAAAGATAAAAGAGGAAGTGATCATCAGATGACAAAGTAAAACCTCTTAATTCATTCTAAAGTCAGTTTTAAGCAGAAATTAGGCCGTTTTAAGCAGAAACAAGGTGATAATCGGTGAATTGCTGCTGACGCTCCGAAGTGACACATGCGGAGTGAGCGCAGGGCGGACCGATTTTTAGGGGGGACCATTCGGTCGGCGACACCAGGTTAACAACAACCGACAACCGTGCCATTGCCCAAAAGGGTGCCGGCGGAAATTGGACTACTGCTGGATGAAGAAGAAGAAGAGGAGAAGTCTGCATTATATTTCCTGATTAATTATGCAGTGAAGAAGGATAAATATTTTCTTCTTCTACTTTTCATCCAACAAAGCAGAGTTCCATTGATTCTCCCACCATTGATGAGACCGCTGGTTGCCTAAAGATTACACAGCAATTTTTGATATGTTTGGATAATTATGTGAAAAAATGTCTACTAGCGATCATGTTTACAAAAACATGATATTTGTTGTGTGGGCCGCTGAAGAGGAGGTACTGCTGGCCCACCACCACCAGATGGCGCCCTGCTTGGAGTGCGGGCTTCAAACAGGAGAGGGCGTCATAGCAACCGGGAGTGACAGCTGTCACTCATCATCAGCACCAGCTGTCACTCATTCACAGTTCATCACCACCACCATAAAGGCCGGACTACAACTCCACCTCCCCGCCAAGAAATCAGCCACTAGAGAGGTAATTTCTCTGCTGAACGTGAAACTGCATTATAGTCTGAACTCTTTTTGCAGCCGTATTCCTGTGGTGTTCCTTATCCATTGGATTGGCGTTAGGTGTGATCAGCGACGGCTTCGCTCCACACTCCATCCAGATAAGTGATTAGACAGGAGCTGCACGAGTGTGTGATTGGAGGTGGAGGTGCTCCCTCCCAAAAGAACTTAGACTGTGGAATTACTGAGTGTGTGAACTCACACTCATCAATACTGTTTCTGTTCTCTGCCAGCAGTACCAGGTCTGACAGCTGGAGGTGGTGGCCACCTGGGGATCCAGGACTTGGCAGCTCCGGTGTTCTTCAGATCCATTGGCAGTGGAGGCCGTGTGGGATCCGGTTCGGTTCGGGACGGATGTCTCCTATCCTCAAGCCTGCCCACACGTCACGCTACATATAATTATCTGTGGAACCAAAACTGTGATTGTCTGTATTTCGTTGTGCATTACAACATTAAATTGTTACTGTTTGGCTCATTTAACGCCCCCTGTTGTAGGTCCGTGTTCCTACACTTTCACAACAGGATTTCTCGGCCAGCGTCATGGATCCCGAGGGGTGTCAACCATCGCTTGAACAGCCAATGGAAGAGCGAGGTGCACAGGCGTCAGCAGGAGGCGTGTTAGGTGAGCTGCAGCAAATCTTAACCGCTTTCACTGCTCGGCTGGACTTAGTCACCGAGCAGAATGTGATCCTCAATTGGAGGATGGAGGCTCTCACCGCCAAGGTGGAAGCGCAGGCTCAGGGCGCTGCTGCAGCACCTCCCCCTGCTGACCGGAGGCCTGAAACAGACATTCCACTGGTCGTTCAACGACCCCCCCCCCCCCGTCCCCTGAAGCATACATAAGCCCTCTGGAGCCGTACGGAGGTTGTGTCGAGACGTGCGCGGACTTCTTAATGCAGTGCTCGCTCGTCTTTTCACAGTGTCCCGTCATGTACGAGGCAGACGCCAGCCGGGAGGCTTACGTAATAAATCTGCTTCGAGGAGAGGCACGCGCCTGGGCTACGGCACTCTGGGAGCAGAATTCACGGCTCCTAACGACATATACTGGGTTTGTGAGGGAGTTCAGACAGGTGTTCGACCACCCTCATAGAGGCAAGACCGCTTCAAGCGTGCTGCTGTCGATAAGACAGGGGCGTCGGAGCGCAGCGAAGTATGTAGTCGACTTCCGCATCACGGCAGCGTGTGCCGGCTGGAATGCTGTTGCGCTCCGCGCCACCTTTGTAAACGGACTGTCTCTGGTCCTTAAGGAGCCGCAGGATTTAGACGGGCTTATCGACCTAGTTATACGGTTAGACAACCGATTAACAGAACACCGACGGGAGCGAGACGAAGGGCGTGGTCAGGCACAAGCCGTCCCTCTTCCTCCCGGGTCCGAAAGGGAGCCGTCTTCTCCACGCTCCACAGCCAGGGTACTCCACGTGACGACAGCTCCCCCTGCTGACGTTGCTATGGAAACGAGCAGGGCCAAAAGGCGATCAGATCAGAGACAAAGGAGGCTGGTCCGTGGGGAGTGTTTTCACTGCAGCTCAACCGAGCACACGCAGAAAAACTGCCCCAAACGGTCAAAACAGCAGTACTCGTCCTTAGAGACTGGGCTAAGGGTGGGTCATAATACGCACACGGGGAGACCCCGTAAATCCGCACGCATCCCAGTTACGATCCTGAGTGGGGATCTGACCCTTCACGCCCCAGCACTGGTAGACATGGGGTCGGAAGGGAATCTGCTGGACAGCAGATGGGCAAGGGAGGTCGGGCTCCCTCTAGTGGCTCTACCTTCACCTTTGAAGGTACGGGCACTAGATGGCACCCTTCTTCCATTAATCACACACCAGACACAGCCAGTGACATTGGTTGTGTCTGGTAATCACAGGGAGGAGATTGTGTTTTTTGTAACACCTTCTACCTCCCGTGTGATTTTGGGCTTCCCATGGATGATAAAACACAATCCCCGGATTGATTGGCCGTCTGGGGTTGTGACTCAGTGGAGCGAAACCTGCCACCGGGAGTGTCTCGGATCCTCGGTTCCGCCTGGTGTGACAGCTAGTGAGGAGGTTAAAGTTCCCCCCAATCTGACGGCGGTGCCAAGTGAGTACCACGATCTTGCTGACGTCTTCAGCAAAGATCTGGCGCTCCCCCTCCCCCCGCACAGTCCGTACGATTGTGCCATTGATTTGATTCCGGGCGCTGAGTACCCGTCCAGCAGGCTGTACAACCTCTCACGTCCTGAGCGCGAATCAATGGAGACCTACATCCGGGACTCATTAGCTGCCGGGCTGATCCAGAACTCCACCTCCCCGATGGGTGCTGGTTTCTTTTTTGTGAAGGGGAGGTGATGGTCTAGTGGTTAAGGTGTTGGGCTTGAGTCCAGAAGATCATGGGTTCAAATCCCCGCCTGACTGGAAAATTACTAAGGGCCCTTGGGCAAGGCCTTTAATCCCCTATTGCTCCCAGTGTGTAGTGAGCGCCTTGTATGGCAGCACCCTGACATCGGGGTGAATGTGAGGCATAATTGTAAAGCACTTTGAGCATCTGATGCAGATGGAAAAGCGCTATATAAATGCAGTCCATTTACCATTTACCATTTGTGGGCAAGAAAGACGGCGGACTCCGTCCATGCATTGATTACAGGGGGCTGAACGAGATTACGGTTCGCAACCGATACCCTCTGCCCCTGTTAGATTCAATGTTCACGCACCTGCATGGAGCCCAAATTTTCACAAAACTGGATCTTAGGAATGCGTACCACCTGGTTCGGATCTGGAAGGGAGACGAATGGAAGACGGCGTTTAACACCCCGTTAGGTCACTTTGAGTACCTGGTCATGCCGTTCGGCCTCACTAACGCCCCCGCAACGTTCCAAGCCTTGTTAAATGACGTCTTGTGGGACGTCCTGCATCGGTTTGTCTTCGTATATCTGGATGATATACTCATCTTTTCCCCGGATCCTGCGACTCATGTTACGCATGTACGTCAGGTCCTGCAGCGGTTGTTGGAGAACCGGCTGTTTGTGAAGGGCGAGAAGTGCAAGTTCCACCGCACTTCTTTGTCCTTCCTGGGGTTCATCATCTCCTCCATCTCCGTCGCACCCGATCCGGCCAAGGTAGCGGTGGTGAGAGATTGGCCTCAACCAACAAACGGTAGGAAACTACAACAGTTCCTCGGTTTTGCTAATTTTTACCGGAGGTTCATTAAGGGCTATAGTCAGGTGGTTAGTCCCCTGACAGCCTTGACCTCCACAAAGGTCCCCTTCACCTGGTCTGATCAGTGCGAAGCCGGGTTTAGGGAGTTGAAACGCCGGTTCTCGACTGCATCAGTTCTGGTGCAGCCCGATCCCAATCACCAGTTTATAGTTGAAGTGGATGCCTCTGACTCAGGGATAGGAGCCATGCTGTCCCAGAGCAGGGAGTCTGACAGGGTTCTCCACCCATGTGCCATTTTTTCCTGCAGGTTGACCCCGGCTGAAAGGAATTATGACATCGGCAATCGTGAACTTCTTGCGGTGAAGGAGGCTCTGGAGGAGTGGAGACACCTGTTGGAGGGAGCTTCGATTCCATTCACGGTTTTCACAGACCATCGGAACCTGGAGTACATTCGGACCGCCAGGCGTCTGAATCCCAGGCAAGCCCGCTGGTCACTGTTCTTCGGGCGTTTTGACTTTCAGATTACATACCGCCCCGGGACAAAGAACCAACGATCTGACGCCCTGTCCCGGGTGCACGAAGAGGAGGTCAGGACCGAGCTGTCAGACCCAACCGAAACCATCATCCCCGAGTCCACTGTTGTGGCCGCCCTCACCTGGGACATAGAGAAGACCGTCCGGGAGGACCTGACACGGAGCCCGGACCTGGGGACCGGCCCAAAGGACAGACTATACGTCCCACCAGAAGCAAGAGCTGCCGTCCTGGACTTCTGTCACGGTTCCAAGCTCTCCTGCCACCCAGGGGTGCGAAGAACCGTGGCAGTTGTCCGACAGCGCTTCTGGTGGGCGTCTCTGGAAGCCAATGTCTGGGAGTACGTCCAGGCCTGCACCACCTGCGCCAGGGGCAAAGCGGATCATCAACGGACCCAGGGCCTCCTCCAGCCTTTGCCCGTGCCTCATCACCCCTGGTCTCACATCGGCCTGGACTTCGTCACGGGCCTCCTGCCGTCCCAGGGCAAGACTACCATCCTCACAATAGTGGACGGGTTCTCCAAGGTGGCCCACTTCGTGGCCCTCCCGAAGCTCCCGACGGCCCAGGAGACTGCAGACCTCCTGGTCCACCATGTCGTGCGTCTGCATGGGATTCCATCAGACATTGTCTCAGATCATGGTCCTCAGTTCTCCTCCCAGGTCTGGAAGAGCTTCTGCAGCGAACTGGGGGCCACCGTTAGTCTCTCGTCCGGGTACCACCCCCAGACGAACGGACAGGCAGAGCGGACGAATCAGGAACTGGAACAGGCCCTCCGCTGCGTGACCTCCGCGCACCCGACGGCCTGGAGTGACCATCTGGCCTGGATCGAGTACGCTCATAATAGCCAAGTTTCTTCTGCTACCGGTCTCTCCCCATTTGAGGTGTGTTTGGTTTTCCAGCCCCCATCGTTTCCACTAGTGGAGGGAGAGGTCGGGGTTCCCTCGGTCCAGGCCCATCTGAGGAGGTGCCGTCGGGTGTGGCGTACCACCCGCTCTGCCCTGCTCAAGGCCCGGACGAGGGCTAAGGCCCATGCAGACCGCCGGCGTGCCCCGGCCCCTACATATCAGCCCGGACAGGAGGTTTGGCTATCCACCAAGGACATACCACTGCAAGTGGAATCCCATAAACTCAAAGACAGGTTTATCGGACCATTTTCCATATTAAAAGTCCTCAGTCTGGCCGCAGTGAAGCTGAAGCTACCGGCTTCACTGCGGATTCATCCTGTGTTCCACGTCTCACGCATCAAACCCTGTTACACATCAAACCTCTGCACCCCCGGACCAGCGCCGCCTCCTGCCCGGATCATAGATGGAGAGCCTGCCTGGACCGTACGCAGGCTGCTGGACGTCCATCGAAAGGGCCGGGGGTTTCAGTATCTGGTGGACTGGGAGGGTTACAGACCCGAAGAGCGCTCCTGGGTGAAGAGGAGCTTCATCCTGGACCCGGGCCTCCTGACCGACTTCTACAACCGTCACCCGGACAAGCCTGGTTGGGGGGGGGGTCCTGTTGTGTGGGCCGCTGAAGAGGAGGTACTGCTGGCCCACCACCACCAGATGGCGCCCTGCTTGGAGTGCGGGCTTCAAGCACGAGAGGGTGTCATAGCAACCGGGAGTGACAGCTGTCACTCATCATCAGCACCAGCTGTCACTCATTCACAGTTCATCACCACCACCATAAAGGCAGGACTACAACTCCACCTCCCCGCCGAGAAATCAGCCACTAGAGAGGTAATTTCTCTGCTGAACGTGAAACTGCATTATAGTCTGAACTCTTTTTGGTCTAACACTGAGTTGATGTGCAGCATCTGAAATTAGATTTAACCTTTTTACAATCATAAATTCGTTACGTCAGTTTGGTCTTTGTGACAAAATTATTGACATGCAGAAATATAGCCGTCAGTCAGGTACAACCGCTGTGATACAAGTTTTTTTTTTAAATTTATTTATTTTCTAATGTCTACTATAATGTGAATCCGACGTAAAGCATTTTTTTGTTTTGTTTTGTTTTGTTTTTTGGTGTTTGGATGCCATTTCAGCAAATCATGGTGCAACTTTATGCTCCCAACTGCTTTCAATTTGAAATCTTTAGTTTTAAAAAAACCCTGCTAAATGGTTCCAGTATTTGTTTGGTTAGGCCTGTTGGAAGATAATTTGTGAATGGATATTTGAGGGAAACATCACATCCCTCAGGGACAAAAGACCAAGTGCGTGTTTTCTGATATGTGTCAGATCCGATATGTGTGTTGGGGTTCATTGTAATCTCCAGTGAATGTGGGTTTTTCAGGCACTAGGAATTCAATGTCATATCTGAGGTTTCTTCTCTCAAATTAATCATACACATCATCGTTACATTCTGAGTAACAATACCCAGCCAGATCGGCTCATGCCCAGTTTCTGTTTGACTCAGTTTCCTCTCGTATTGTAGTTTACGGATGTGACAGTTAAAAGGGTAACTGATCCATCATGCATCATTATGACCGTGGTGCTGTATTCTGTTCAACCCCTCTGCTCTGAGACTTGCAGACATGCAACAATCTGGACTTGAGTGGTATCTTAATGATAAACCCCATCATTATTCTGTAGCACAAATTTAATAAGTTGATCCAAGTTGACCTCTTTTAAACAAAAAAGAAATGAATATATTTTAATCTTACTTATGTAGTTATCAGATGTATACTTTTATATTGACAAGTATACAAAAAAAAAAAAATCTCTATTAGGTGTATATTGACAACTATACAAAATGGTCTAAGTACCTAATACATGGCATATACTAACAAGTATACTTGTAGCTATAAGAATCAAGTGGCTTCAGGTAACATAAATATAAACATATAAATAGAAAATGTAAAGATAGACTTCAAGGTCTAGGGATTAGGGAATTTAGCTCATTTTTAGAGGGCCCTAGGGTCAAAGTCCAATCAAACTAGTATGTCTTTAAATGCCCCTTGGGCATATTGTAGTTTCATAAAAAGTGTACTCATAGGGCCATTTAACACCCTGTTTCCACCGAGTCCACGGCTGAGGTGCAATCGAAAAACGGCCTCTGTTTGCATCACTCTCACTGACTCCCACTGGGTTTGCACACTAGACACAATGGGGTCTCCGTGGTTGGAAAAAGATCCCTCTTGGTCGCCATCACTCCCCATCAGTCTTCAACAGGTGTGTGAGTGTAATGAATTGTTTAAAACACTCGCACAAGTTGTGCGACCAATTAACATAATCGGTTTTGATGAACTTTCAAGTCTCAACTCACTCTCAACATGGTCCTGTGGGTTGTAAAAGACTCTCAATTGACTCTGCATGGTGTTGCATCAATGACCGTGGATATTAACATATTTTTCACTTGCAGAATTTAGTGGCAATGCAAGCTTAGTGTAAACACAAATAACTGCTCACAAGTGAGACCAGCCAAGACTTGTGAGAGTTAACAGAATGCCATGATGTCATAGGTCTTATATAGGTCTCAGTCCAGTGTAAACAAGGCATAGAAGTCCCAAGAAGTATTCAAATAGTACACAAGTATACTATAAAAGTGAACTTAGGAAGTAAACTTGAAGTTTACTTAAGTTTATTTAATAAAATAAACTTCTGATGGTTTTTTTTGGTACAGTGGGTTGGTCAGTAAACAGTTTGATCAATGGGTGGTGCTGAGTGATACCTACTCATTGTTGGAGAACTTTGATTACAGACATCTGTGATAAAGCTGGAGATGAAAAATAACGACTGGACAACTTGAAACAAAGTTTTGCTTGTATCTATCCCATACATATGGTCACAAATGTCTCCCATGTTGTTGTTGAAGAGGATTTCATATAACATTAAAACATGAAGCAGAATTTTCAGATTTTTTGTTACACCGCCACATTCTCCTGGTCTCTACGTAAATGTATTTGTATGTATGTTCAGTGACTTTCATGGACTTGTCCATTAGAGGGGTATCTGTATATGCTGTGAAAGTGTTGAAGTTGTAGAGACATTCACTTATCTTGGCAGTGACATTTATGTCTCTGGGTCCTCGACCTTTGAGGTTTTTGGTGTAGTTGATACCTTTGCAGATAAATTAAGATGTAAGTCTTTAGAATCCTGGTGCTTCGGTGCTTTTAATTTTCATTGTTTGTGAGGACATCACAGCTTCTGTCACATAACAGTATAATAGTCCACAGCCATACTAAGCACTGTGCAAATGTGTCATGATTTCAGCCATGACAGTGACACTCAAATTCCATGAGTGTGCCACACAGCATTCACACACACAAATCACTGAACCTGCAACGGCCACGTCAGTGCTGCTCAACTTCCTTATTTGTGCCGTGTGGCGTGTCAGTGGCTCTCGTGCAATATGTGTGTGGACGGCTTGAGATTTGTAACTGTATTTTAGCTGCCAGTCTGGTTGGCATTGAGTCAACCACCATGTGCAAACATGTCAGGAGGACCAATTCAGTGATGCTCCACGAAAAAGTTCCTGCCTGTTTTTTGACCTTTTTTTTTTTGTCTCTGCCTCCTCTCCACTAGTCGTGCCCCAGCGAGATACTACCCTAACCATATGTCTTTGGTACTAGGTCTCTGGGTGTTATCTTGGGTACTACTGGAATTACTTTTTGTCAAACAAATGTTTACTTAAGGATGAGAAGCATCAGTTGCATTGTGAGGGAACATCCGCTCTGACATGTTGGCCATGTGGCGTGTTTCACTGTGCATGAAAGAGAAAGCAGGTGCCTCAGTGTGATGGACCCCAGCAATTGGAAACAACCAATGGGATGTCCAGATTTGACTTGGCTGCAACAGATAGATGCTTACTTTGACAAATAGGGTGGATCAGTTGTCTGCCTGGACAGCTGCCATCAAGAAACCAACACAGTTCTGTAGTGTTGTTTATGTGGCAGTCCGCGGCACTAACACACGCTCCCAGACCTGACTTGGCATGAACGTGCCTGTTTACAAGTTCAACATTTTCTCTCCATGCGTGCTACTTTGAAATGTGGATGTGGCATCTCTGTGCTCTCTGACCATTTTCAATCTTATTATAATTTCTATTTCTAAAATTCCTGTTCAGGAATAGCTAGTAGCTACGTCTGCATGTGTTGTGCCTTACCACTTTGACACTGAGTGTGAGGCGGAGAACACTCAAGTGTTGCTGTCTTGTCCACATTGCTACAGAGACTGTCTGACGTGGATGTGCCCCATCTCAGTGTCCTCAATCCCAAATCTGTGCAGTTTTTGTGGGGCTGACATGGATCAGTGGATGAGCTGTCACTGGAGAAATGTCCAGGAGGACAAGGCTCACACACGGCGTCACTCATTGGTGTACCTGCAGGACATACACAGAATAGTTCATGAGGATACATCTGGCTGTTGATCTGTGCTGTTACATGTCCTACATTATTACGACTGAAGATACGCCATTGAGCGTCAGCAAATTTGTCATCTTCGAAAGCTCAGCTTTTTTTTCTAAGTAAGACTGACTAAGCAAACATCAGGATTGTACAGTTCCAAGAACTACAACCGCATGTGGCATCCCCGCCGTCAAGTAAAAACTGACATTCTGAGAATGACTAACAGCTGAGTCACCTGCCCGTCATTCATTTCTAAAGAAAATGCCACAAAAACACATTCGGTGCAGAATGTGAGACACGTGTACGACCATGACTGCATGTGATGTAAAACCTCAACAAGGATGATTCATATCTTCAGTTGACTGATAGGAAAATAATGCTTAAAAACATTTTTTGAAATTGGTGCAAGTAGAGATTGAAAATTGATGGCATGAGCCTAAAAATGTTGCATTGTCATGTTGGAGTGATGCAGACAGACGTGTATATAACTTTTTGTTAGACACAGTAATAATAAAAATAAATAATGATGCAGTGGATCGAGTATGAAGCTGCATATTCAATATAGTTAAATCTAAAAAACATCTGATACAAATGAGAAAACATAAACTCCTCATTCTTCTCATTTTTTTAACATCATTACTAAAAATGTAATTGTATAATAATATAACAAAGTCACATTTTTTTGGAAACAATGGGGAAGAAAAGGTCTGTTGGATTACATGATTTAAATTTCTTGCTATCAGAATGTGTGGCAAGGACACTCCACCGACCTGAAGAGGGCAAAGCACCTTTTTCCGGTCAAGAACCATGCCCTCGGATTTGGAGGTGCTGATTTTCATCCCGGACGCTTCACACTCGGCTGCAAACCGTCCCAGTGCACGCTGAAGGTCCTGATTTAACGAAGCCAACAGAACCACATCGTCCGCAAACAGCAGAGACGAGATTCTGTGGTTCCCAAACCAGACCCCCTCTACACCCTGGCTGCGCCTAGAAATTCTGTCCATAAAAATAATGAACAGAACCGGTTCTGTTCCAACTAACATAATTTTCTTAATAATTAATAATTTTCTAACTAAGAAACAATTACAAAAATAAATTCATGAACAGCCAATTTACCTATGGTTTAAATTAGGGGGGCGAAGTTGACGGGGCAAAGTGCGTAACTTCACAGCCTTCAGAGGCAAACATGCATTTTCATTGCAAAGTACAATGAAATTAAGGCGGCAGCTCTTCCAACCTCAGTGCAACAATAAAATACAGTGGCCTTGCAAAAGTATTCAGCCCCTTGGTATTTCATGCATTTTAATTTAATTATGCCATTTCAAATCTAAAAAGTGAATCAGGCTTCTCAATATAAACCTTTCTAAAATGATCTTCCTTAAACTCAAAGTCAAACCAAATCTCTACAACTTGATATAAATTAATAAAAAATATAAATGCTAAGATGATGGGTTACATAAGTAATGGGTCCCATTTGGTATAATACCTGTAAAAAAATCTGTAAAAATAGCCAGTTTTCTTTTGACAAGTCAGTTCCAAGTCACTGAATATATCTTAGACTTTATTTACATCAGTTATGAAGAAAATACAAACAGTATTGCGCTCTATAGTAAATCTGTATGGAGTAGACAGTTCTCAAAAACGGAGTGACTGAGAAGTTACAGGATTCTGTGACTGTGATTGGACAAATTGTGCATAGTGTTATGTGTTGGACGCAGCTCGGAGAACCGACCAGCGTTTGAAGGACCCAGTATGAAATAAGCAGAGCACGGTACAAAGGCTAACTGAATTTAATACATAACAGTGAAAATGTAATAACAGAAAGGTGCGGCCTGGCGTGGTGCGCTCCCAGCAGCGCTAACGGTCCGGAGCCAGAAGCTGTTTCGGACCCAAGGACCCCGCCGACACCCCCCAGGTGGCCGCAACAACCGAGTCTGTGAAAGAAGGAACCATTATGTGAGTCCACACTCTACACACAGAACACTTAAAGGTGTACAAACAGCAAACACTTCCTGGCTTGATTACTGATCAGCTTCCAACCTGCAGGCATGGAACATCCCGTTCACAAAACTCCACCGCAGTGGAAGCTGATACATGACTAACATACAGCTCAATACAATAAGGTGTGAGGGACACCACATTTACTGACTGTATAAATGTTAGTCACAAAATCTAACGTACCTCAGGAAGTGTGCTGACGAGCGTGAGACCTCACCCCCTCCTCTTTCACAGACCGTGCATCAAACCTGGACGTTTCTCAGCATCCGCTGCTGATGAGATGGCTCCCGAGACGACGATCTCACCCGTCTGGTCACAAGGTCGAGTCTCTGGCAAATACACACTGTGCACTCCAGTCTTAAATGCCAACATGCTCCAATCCATCCAGATGCACCTCAGCTGTGAGTCCTGATGAGTCGCAGGTGATCAGGGTGAGGTCCTGACAGCCTCAGCAACACAGCCATTCAGTCCCAAATGCACGCCACCTGGGAGGAAAACAAACAGACAAACAAACCGGCAGCCAGGCCCCCCCCAGCCATATAACACATAGTGCAAGTTTTGCATTTTGTATCCCTAGTTATACAGCTTCATGTTATGATTGTTTTGGATTTGATCATCCGAAAGAACATCCCAGAGGGCAACAGCTGGAAAAGGTGGTAACCAGGGTGGGGTGAGTGTCTAAGGATGCTGGGGGCTCCTCTGTGGCAGTGTATTCTGTATGTGTCCTGAAGAGAGAGAAGAGGACATCCAGTGATTTCCTGAGCAGTATTAATGACCCTCTGGAGCATTTTTCTCTCTGCTGCAGTGCAGCTAGAAAACCACAGAGAGATGCCAAATATCAACGGACAGTTTCTCAGACATCCTGAGGATGCTTTTTCAGTTGTGCAGAGGTGTTGGTTGTCGAGGACAGATTCTCTTCTGTGTGTGTGACCAAGAGCCTGAAATCCGTAACCTTCTCCGCACTGTCCCCGTTTATACACAGTTGTATCTAAAAGTCTGGGCACCCCTGATGATTTCCATGATTTTCCTTTATAAATCATTGGTTGTTTGCATCAGTAGTTTCAGTTAAATATATCATATAGCAGACAAACAGTGATATTTGAGAAGTGAAATGAAGTTTATAGGATTTACAGAAAGTGTGCAATAATTCTTTAAACAAAGTTAGGCAGGGGCATAAATTTGGACACCCCAACAGAAAAAAATACATCATTATTTAGTAGATCCTCCTTTTACAGAAATAACAGCCTATAAACACTTCCTCTTGTTTCCAATGAGAGTCTAGATTTTGGTTGAAGGTATTTTAGACCATTCGTCTTTACAAAACATCTCAGATTTGTTGGTTTCTGAGCATGGACAATCCGCTTAAAATCACACCACAGATTTTCAATAATATTCAGGTCTGGGGACTGAGATGGCCATTCCAGAATGTTGTACTTGTTCCTCTGTATGAATGCCTTACTAGATTTTGAGCAGTGTTTAGGGTCGTTGTCTTGTTGAAAAATCCAGCCCCAGCGCAACTTCAACTGTGTCACTGATTCATGAACATTGTTCTCAAGAATTTGCTGATACTGACTGGAATCCATGTGACCCTCAACTTTAGCAAGATTCCCAGTACCTGCACTGGCTACACAGCCACACAGCATGATGGAACCACCTCTAAATTTTACTGTAGATAGCAAGTGTTTTTCTTGGAATGCTGTGTTCTTTTATTATGTCCAAATAACTCAATTTTAGTTTCATCAGTCCACAGCACCTAATTCCAAAATGAAGCTGGCTTGTCCAAATGTGCTTTAGCATATCTCAAGCGACTCTATTTGTGGCGTGTACACAGAAAAGGCTTCCTCTGCATTACAGTATCTCCTTGTGCAAAGTGTGCTGTATAGTTGAACGATGCACAGAGACACTATCTGCAACAAGATCATGTTGTAGGTCTTTGGAGCAGGTCTGTGGGTTGACTATGACTGTTCTCACCATCCTTCGCTTCAGCTTATCTGAGATATTTCTTGGCCTGCCACTTCGGGCCTTAACTAGTACTGTGCCTGTCGTCTTCCATTTCCTTACTATGTTCCTCACAGTGTAAACTGACAGCTGAAATCTCTTAGCTAGCTTTTTGTATCCTTCCCCCAAACCATGATGTTGAACAATCTTTGTTTTCAGGTCATTTGAGATGTGTTTAGAGGCTCCCATGTTGCCACTCATTAGAAGAGATGCAAAGAGGGGAAACATTTGCAAATGGCCACCTTAAATACCCTTTCTCATGATTGGATTCACCTGTGTAAGGAGGTCAAGGGTCAATGAGCTTACCAAACCAATTTTGTGTTCCAATAATTAGTGCTAAATGTATTCAAAACAATAAAATGACAAGGGTGCCCAAATTTATGCACCTGCCCAATTTTGTTTAAATAATTATTGCACACTTTCTTTTCACTTCTCAAATATTAGTGTGTTCGTCTGCTATATGAAAGGTTTAACTGAAATTTCTGATCCAGATAACCAAAGGAAAATCATGAAAATTATCAGGGGTGCCCAAACTTTTGCATATAACTGTAGGTGGGTTGAATGCCCAATTTGTTCCTTCTGAAATCGACAATCGGCTCTTTGCTCTTGGAGGTGTTAAGAAAGAGGTTGTTCTGGGCACACCATGCTGAGAGCCTTTGGACCTCCTCTCTGGATGCAGTCTCATCTCCTCATGAGATGAGTCCCATTATGGATGTAGTATCATCCGCAAACGTAATGATGACATTGCTCGGGTGGGTGGGGGTGCCGGTTGTCTGCCTGGGCGGTTGGACTGCATGGAATACATTTTTTATATAGTGCTTTTCCATCTGCATCAGACACTCAAAGTGTCTGATGCATAATGCCTCACTCACATTCACCCCAATGTCAGACTGCTGCCATTCAAGGCGCTCACTACACACCGGGAGCAACTAGGGGATTAAGGACCTTGCCCAAGGGCCCTTAGCGATTTTCCGGTCAGACTGGGATTTGAACCAAGGATACTCTGGTCTCAAGCCCAACCCTTAACCACTAGACCATCATCTCCCCATCTAGAATGCAAGGCAACTCCACAATGTTGATGTGTCAAAGCGCGGCACCAGCTCAGTAGTTTATCGAGTAGTCACTATCATGGCATCTTATACAAGCACACATTCTCATTTTAACATGTTGATATCACTATGCTGATACCAGCATAAATAACACTAACTGCATCATAAAAACTGAATGATGTTCATGCTGTGAGCTATTTGCTGCTGTCTGATTGCTGTTGGAAATAGATTTTTTTATGTGCACTGGGAGGAGGATCTCATCTATGTGTCTTATATTTCTCAATTAGAAACATAAGACAATATATATGGTGCATCTGGAAAGTATTCACAGAGCTTCACTTGTTCCAGATTTTGTTATGATAAAGTCAATTTATTGTTTCCCCTCAAAAATCAACTCACAACACCCCATTTTGGAATTTTTGCACATTTGTTCAAAATAACAAAAAAAACCTAAGGAATCAAATGTACAAAAGTATTCACACCCTTTGCTCAGTACTTTATTGATGCACCTTTTACATTCTCAAGTCTTCTTGAATATGATGCCACAACCTTGGCGCACCGATCTTTGGGCAATTGTACCCATTCCTCTTTCCAGCACCTCTCAAGCTCCATCAGGTTGGATGGGGAGTGTCGGTGGACAGCCATTTTCAGATCTCTCCAGAGATGTTCAATTGGATTCAGGTCTGGGCTCTGGCTGGTCCACTCAAGAACATTCACAGAGTTGTCCTGAAGCCACTTGTTTGATATCTTGGTTGTGTGCTTAGGGTTATTGTCCTGCTGAAAGAAGAACCGTTGGCCCAGTCTGAGATCAAGAGCGCTCTGGAGCAGGTTTTCATCCAGGATGTCTCTGTACGTTGCTGTATTCATCTTTCCCTCAATCCTGACTAGTCTCCCAGTTCCTGCCGCTGAAAAACATCCTCACAGCATGATGCTGCCACCACCATGCTTCACTGTAGGGATGGAGCTTGGTTTCCTGTTGTGTGGGCCGCTGAAGAGGAGGTACTGCTGGCCCACCACCACCAGAGGGCGCCCTGCCTGGAGTGCGGGCTCCAGGCACCAGAGGGCGCTGCCGCATCATGGGAGTAGCCTGGGTGACAGCTGTCACCCATCACCAGACACAGCTGTTCCACTCAGCACAGAGGTATATCAGGAGGACGGCGTCTCCACCTCAGTGCCGAGATATCGCCTAAGACTAAGGTAGTATTCTCTGCATTTATATATATTAACCAGCTAAACCTATTAAACCTTTTCAGGACTGGTGACTACAGATAGCTTCACTGTTTTGGATAAGTACTCACCTTCCTGCTGTTCTTTGACAAGAGGTGGAGGCGGCTTCTCCCCTCTCCGTTACTGGGTGCGGTCATCCACGCCTGTGTGTTGTCGCTCTCTCCTGCCAGCAGTACCGGATCCGACGAGCGGAGGCAGTGGCCACCTGGGAATTCAGGACTTGGCGGTTCCAGTATTTCCAGGGTTCGGTGGCAGAGGAGATCTGGGTGGTTCCGGTTCGACTGAGACGGACGTCTCCTACCTTCGAGCCTGCCCACACGACACCAGCGGATTCGACCCCAAATTGTGTTTGTTATATTAATTGTGCCTGTTTCACAGAAGTAAATCTTGTTATTTACCTTCTCCATTGTCCGTTCATTGCGCCCCCTGTTGTGGGTCCGTGTTCCAACACTTTCACAACATTTCCTCCAAACATGACGCCTGCCATTCACACTAAAGTGTTCAATCTTTCTCTCCTCAGACCAGAGAATTTTCTTTCTCATGGTCTGAGAGTCCTTCAGGTGCCTTTTGGCAAACTCCAGGTTGGCTGCCATGTGCCTTTTGCTAAGGAGTGGCTTCCATCAGGCCACTCTACCATACAGGCCTGATTAATGTATTGCTGCAGAGATAGTTGTCCTTCTGGAAGGTTCTTCTCTCTCCACAGAGGAATGCTGGAGCTCTGACAGAGTAACCATCAGATTCTTGGTCACCTCCCTGACCAAGGTCCTTCTCACCCTATCGCTCAATTTAGAAGGGCGGCCAGCTTTAGGAATAGTCCTGGTGGGTCTGAACTTCTTCCATTTTACGGATGATTGAGGTCACTGTGCTCATTGGGACCTTCAAAGCAGCAGGAATGTTTCTGTACCCTTCCCCAGATTTGTGCCTCAAGACAATCCTGTCTCAAAGGTCTACAGACAATTCCTTTGACTTCATGCTTGGTTTGTGCTCTGACATGCACTGTCAACTGCAGGGTTGGGAGGGTTACTTTAAAAATGTATTCCTATACAGTTACTAGGTACCTGTTGAAAAATGTAATTAGTAACACAATCCAAGTACCATAATATTAAAGTAATTTAATTTGATTAGTTTCAATTACTTCTGGATTACTCCAGTATCAAATATGCTAATACAGACAAAAGAAACTAAATATATATAGTCTTGACCACATAGTACAGTTTATTAAGCAAAAATAAAACTGTTTCTTTTACATGGCATGCTCTGTTTTACTTCACATTATGAATTAAGAGCACCCACAATATTGTTTTAAACACACCCAGTGTTCACCTGCTAAATTTTCAACAAAAAATGCCAAACAAATGAAGGATAATGAAAACTCAGGCGGTGGGCGGATGAATTTGTAATTAAAAGTGGCTTGCAGAACAATATACAAAACAAAAAAGTCTACTACTTGTTCAGTAAATTCGCACCATGTTTAACATATCAGTCCACTTATTGAACTTTCAAAATAAGAACAACAGCATAATGAAAACCATTAGGTAAATACTGTCAGTAAGGAGGCGTGGTCGCCATTTTAATTCCGGGCAAGTTAGTGATTTGCGTGCGTAGAAGTTCAAGAAACAGGTGGGATATGCTGGAAAGCTGCGCATGTTGGCAAAGCCACAAACGGAGGAACAAGGGAGACAATATTTCCTTCCATAAGTAAGTGGTTTTGGTTCTTCTTGTCACGTTGTCCGTGATATTTGGATGATAAACAGCTGTATGTCTCCTGCCGTACCTGTGTCGCCCGATGACACGGACCATTAACTCTTCACTTATGTCCCTAGTTAAACCCTAGTTAAAATACTTGTCATTAGTGATTAAAATTGTTCGACAAGACTGGGGATTTTTATGCCTTAAAATAATGAGATTATAATGACTCGCGCTGTGCTGCTCACAGTCACACCCACACATAGAGATGTGTACCCACACCACTGACTTCATGAATGAAACTCGGTCAATAAAGGATAATTGTGTAAAAATATACTATTTTTCGGAATTCCTCCACTCTTCTTTCCATGACAAAAACTCCTGTAACAGTGGAATGTGCCGTTCATTTCCAAACTGGATGCTGTGTTTTATCCGGGACGTCGTCTGACTAGCACAGGAATTGCGGAAGACGTGGACATCAGCACTTTTTCGGCACATTGAGACAGACGTGCAGAGGAATTCCGTGCGTCGCGGTGATGCCGCATGGTGCAAGGCAACGCTGTGATGAAGCCTCACAGGACATGTTCTGGCATATCCAGGCTCATCCACAATTTCTCGGATAGTCACACGACTGAAAAGCCACCGACAGCCATCTGAAATCCATCTCAAAGCCGTCCTGTGAGACCAACACGGAGGTGGTTTTGTGCCGCGCCATGAACGGCTCCGTGGCGCATCCCTCCGCTTCTCTTTCCATGAAAAAAAACTCCTGTAACAGTGGAATGTGCCGAAAAAGTACTGATGTCCACGTCTCCTGCCATTTTTGTGTAAGTCAGACAACGTCCCGGATCAACAAAGCCTTCACGTTGGAAATGATCTGGTTGATTCAGCCTGTCGATCAGCGCTCAGAGCGCGGCACGCTCTCAGCAGCTGTGGCCAGTCTTTAAACCAGCTGGAGCACTCCTTAATTTGTGTAATCCCCATAAAATCATCCCTGAAAGCCATCTGAATTTTCCGAATGGTGTCCACCTGGAGGTCTCTCACAGTTTCTGGAAAAAATTGATGCAGCAAAGCTCCAAATCGTTCAGACATTTTATTCGCAATAAAAATCCGACGAGAGGGGTGGACCACTGCTCACACAAAGCCTGCTCACAGGCGAATGACGCAACTGACAGGCGTGAAAAAAACTCACGCATGCGCACGAAGGTTCAGCTTGGCTGATGCAATCACACGTGATTCAAATCCATATGGTTTTTGAAAAAAAATAAAAAGGTCAGATACTTTTCTAACAGACCTCGTATATATATAAATGTATTGTAATGGTTTTAGGAGCTGCGCTGAACAGCAGCTGCTGCAGCAGGACGCCTCAGCTCAGCAGCTTGAACAGATCAGATCCGTGTAACTTTCAACACTAATATTTGGGAACGTGTGTGTGTCAGAGTAAGTTTAATACTTTCCTGACATAATTTAATGTAATTTAACTTTACTGGCTCGATATCCAGGTCAAAATGGCATTTTTTTTAACATGTATTTTGCAAGCATTTTTCTGATTGTGTTCAGTCGTGAATCTCCATTGAAAATGCATTAACATCCGGGTACTTCATCAATATTTTGCCTGATTAGGAGGCGTCATGCTGTCCACGTTTTCGTTTCAAAGAAAAAAATATATTATGTACAGATAATGTCATAAAATGCATTAAAATTGTAATCCAGTGAACTAATCCCCATTTTTACTAAATATACCTGTAATCTGATTACATCTTTTTTTCTGTAACTGTAGCTTAATTTTTTAATAAACTTGCAAAAGTCTCAAAAAAATTTTTTTGTCACATTGTTGTTATGGGGTGAAGTGCTGTGAATACTTTCCGGATGTCCTGCTTCCTTTTTTCAGTGTGCTACTCACTATGGCGACATTTTAGTGTTGATTATTAGAGCGTCACCCACAGCACACATGACTGAGATATGATGTCTGTGTCATGGAACTGTGCCATAACCACATCCTTATTTTATTTGAATTGTGGCAGAATAGAAGTGAAAGTGTGTAGGAGGCCAAAAGGTGCTCATATAAGATTTAACCTTTGCCTGATTTCCTGTTATCATTACATGGTGCGATCTTTGTCGAGAAAAAATTTTTACCTCATGCTACTGTAATTTAAATCATCACACGTCACAGAAACATAATTTCTTGTAAATTCATCAGCTAAAATGCATGCATGCACCAAGTACAGAGATGTTTCTGATGACGAAGCATGTGTCAGCCTGACTGTCAAATGTTTTCATGTGCTGACAGAAGCTTTTTTATTCAGAGATTTTCCTGTAACATTTGTTGTATTAAATCAGAATATAAAAGCTTACTAATATATTTATTTCAGATGATAAAGTGTAATGCATCATGATAAAGTGCACACAGTACATTTTGCAGTTAAACTGACTGCAGTGAGTGCATATGGCCCCATTCAAAACTGTGTTAAATCAACTCTGTCATAGTGTGCATAAATTCCACTTGAGTTGTTGAACTTCAACACTATGTGGGATGCAACCATATGCATTCACTGCAGAGTCAGTTTAACTCTGCAAAATTTACTGTGTATGTGAATTACCTGAACTGGCTACAGAATAACATGTTAAAAGTCAAGATGGCAGGATACCACTTTTCATGTCCGATTCTGATACTGGAACCTGCTGATACGATTCTACTATGCGTCAAATTAACACCCCGTTTATACCAAGTTCACAGCTGAGTTGCAATAAAAACAATGGCCTCTTGCTTGCTGTCACTCTCACTGACTCCCACTGGGGTTGCAGGCTGGTCACATTGGGGTCTCCCTGGTCAGAAAAAAGATCCCTCTTGGGCGCCATCACTCTCCATCGCTCTCCATACTCTCCATCACTCTCCATCGCTCTACATCACTCTCCATACTCTCCATCACTCTCCATACTCTCCATCACTCTCCATCGGTCCCCAACAGGTGTGTGAATGTATTGAACTGTTCAAAACACTCGCACAAGTTGTGCAACCACATGGGTCTCATAATTGGTCAATTTGGATGTATGGCTGTGAGGCTTGGAATCTTACGAAAACAGAAGCAAAGAAACTGCATGGTTTCCAATACAAGTGCATGAAGAGGATTCTAAGAATAAGGTGGCCTCAGATCATCTCCCACCAACAAATCCTGGAAAACACATAGTCCAGGAGCTAGGTGACATTTATTCAACATGAAAGGTGCGGAAGGTCTGTAGTATCAAAAATGCTTATGAGACTAAATTGTGCCAGGAAATGCGATTCTTAAGTTTTGCAAGTGGTGGGTGTGGCTAGGGGCCACAGCCAAAGTATCCCCAAAATGGGTTTATTTAACATGGGAGGTGCAGACTTCGTTCCAATGCCAGTTGATGCAGGTGTATTTACTGAATGAAAAAAAATCCAACTTAAGAAGATTTTTTTTGTTGGAAGCACTAATTAAGAAAACAATTAATTAGTGCTAATTAGACTTTTATTTAACATGAAAGGTGCACAGTTGAAACAAACTTCATTACATAGTGTCACATCTCAGTAGTTCGAAAAATAAACTTAAGAAGAAAAATGACGGTGGAAAGACCCCTTAAGAAGGGCCACACCCTGACACACCCCCCAAAAATGGATTTATTTAACATGGGAAGTGCAGACTTTATTTCAGTGCCAATTGATGCGGGACTGTTCACTGAATGGAAAAACCCAACTTAAGAACATTTATTTTGGTGGAAGCACTAATTAAGAACACAATTAATTAGTGTTAATTAGAGTTTTATTTAGCATAAAAGGTGCGCAGTTGAAACAAACTTCATTACATAGTGCCACATCTCAGTAGTCATAAAAATAAACTTAAGAACAAAACTGATGGTGGAAAGACCCCTTAAGAAGGGCCACACCCTGCCACACCCCCCAAAAATGGATTTATTTAACATGGGAAGTGCAGACTTTATTTCAGTGCCAATTGATGTGGGACTGCTCACTGAATGGAAAAACCCAAGCTGAGAACATTTATTTAATTATAAATGTTTAATATATACCTACTACTACATTTCAACAGTTCAAAGAATAGCAATTTATGTACTGTGCATGGAGTTAAGCCATCTGGATCTCCCTTTCATTATGAGATATCTTTAGAATGTAGGCTACGATTATGTAATCACATCAAGATACCAGGTATACACCTAGTGGGATGCAGGACATGCTATACACAGATGCCTACCAGGAGTCAGACCATGTGGGCAGGCCTGTGGATTCTGTGGAGGAGGATCAAATTTTAGAAAGGTAGACAAATACATGTACCTCATGTAAACGGCCTCAAAAAAGTGAAACATTCATTGAAGAAACAGAATATTACCCTGGAAATGACAATAACAAGTACAGGTAAGATTTTTTTTTTTTTTTTTTTCAAATATATGAATGATCTGTTCACTGCATGTATGGTGGCTAAGATATACTGTAGGCTTTCATGTCAAAATCTTACTGACACATTCCAACACTGGATACACTGGATGCAAAATTTCTCATTCCCTCCATACGTGTATATAGAAATTAGTGTCAGGTGCGCTGAATTAATGACATCATGTACGATTTCTATCAAATTTCCATTGCACACTATCCATAGTACCAGCAAAAGTTTCCCCGCCTCCCAACACCACGACAATTGTCCACTGGCCAACTGCCCCCCCTCCAGCAAGTAGGTAACTCCCCTCGGATAAGGGTTCATGCTTTCGCTTCTATGTCAGCAATGGACAGGTCATGAGAGAAGAAGCTGAGAACTTGAGAACTAATCATGAGGAGGCAGACACACTGATCGCAGCCCATGCCAAGTTCATAGATGGTGAAGGAGGTGCCAACAACATTGTAGTCAGAGGATCAGACACTGACGTTGCAGTCACCCTCTTCTACCACTGCTGGGAAATGAAAGACCACATTTGGATGGATGTTGGAAATTCAACAAAAAACAACAGACGGTACCTGAGCATCACATCAATTGCCAATACAATCGGACATCAGGTTTGCAGTGCACTCCTTGGGTTCCATGCATTAACAGGGTGTGATTACACCTCTGCATTCCATCAAAAAGGCAAAGTCAGACCATTTGCAAAGATGGTGAAAGATACTTCAGCTCAGAAGGGTCTCTCATCCATGTCTACAGGACAGCTAACAGAAAGAGACCAAAAAGCTTTGGAGACCTTTACAGCAGAGATGTATGGAGCAAAGGGCAAATCGGTTACTTCATTAAATGGGTGTCGTTACAAGGTGTTCGAGAAGGCCTATGGACCAAAGGCAAGGTGCAAGAATGCTTTAGAAAAGTTGAAGGGCATAGATAGTAGTATGCTTCCTCCTTGTGAATCTGAGTTATCTCAACATATTAAGCGAGCATCGTTTGTGGCAAGGATGTGGGCCACTGCTACTGCAATGAATATAATGCAGCATCCTTCGCCAGATGATGGATGGGACCTGAAGGACGGACATTATGAAGTCATTTGGTTTGAAGGTCCTGAACTACCAGAATCATTGATTCCAGCAGAAGGTGACCTTCCTGAAGAAATCTCCGATGAAAACTTTGAGATTTCATCCTCTGATGAAGAAAGCTGCCTATCGTCAGATGAAGAGTAAGAATGTCTTCAGCTGCATTATGGGGAAACGAACATTCAAGGGCGGTCCTGGAGGCGGACCGACCGGGCGGCACGAGTGTGTGGATAAAAAAAAACAAAAACGGTCAAATAAATAAATAAATAAATAAATAAAAACCTGTCCCAAAAAAAACATAAATAAATAAATAAATAAATAAATAAAACCGGGGGGGGGGGGGGGGTTGTCCTGATGGGGGAGTTCATGGTTACGTTACGGCAGAGCGCTCCCCCCATCTCACCTCTCGCGTTAGGTGAGCAACGCTGCACAGTGCAGAGTTTGTGCAGGGGGAGGGGGGAATCATTGAATGTTTGGACGAGGAGGTGGTCGAAACGGAGTAAGACACAATCATGGATAGGAAACGATCAAAGCCATCAGGTGCCCAATTTCAAAAGAAAAAGAAAGAAGAAAAGGAGAAACGAGCAAAGGAAAAAGGTATGTATTGATTTCCGTATTCCCGCAGCTTCACAGTGCTTTAAACAGTGTGGAAGCGTCCACAGAGTTCAATAGCGAAGCAAAGAGTGCAGCAAAACGAGACGAGTCATTGGATAAATGCTGGGCTTTGTCCCGCCCATCGGACGCTCAGCGTGTCTGGGGGTCTATGGGGCAGTGGGCTGGCCTCAGCTGGCCCGGACGCTCAGCTTCTGCATGATGATTGGATGATCTGTCTGAGGCTGAATCCCTTTTTGATTGACAGCGAAATGAGCGAATCAGCGATCTTTTGGTGTAAACATCCGTGGGAGCATTTTTTAATTTTTAATTTTCATTCTGTTCTGAGTTGAACCGGAGACTTTCCTAATCCTCTTAGTGACATTTTTTTTGTTAAAAACGACTAGCGACAAATCGAGCTTCTATTTCTTGTGTTTTTTTTTGTAGCTGCTTGTGTTTGGAGACTGACTTCTATCGCAGTTTCTGTCCCTACCAAGCAGCGGGTGGTGCTGAGCTCCTCCACCGTCACAAATCACTCACAGGCGGACAAACTTCACACTAGCCTCGCGCCAGTCCCAGCTAGTGAGCTAGCTAGGTAGCAAGCTGCACATAATGGCAGACAATTTGAATGTTGTGGGCCAGATTTTGGTGAAGCCATTTGATAGTCTTCCTTACGAAGAAGCCATGGCTGCTGTCATGGCTTCAGCTCTCATTGGTTTGCAGGCCAAAGTTAAAGCAATAACCCCCAGTGCAATGTTTGTGCATTGCTATGCACACAGACTGAACCTGGTTCTGTCTCAGGGGGCTAAAAGCTTATCTGAGTGCAGAATATTTTTTGCATCACTCTCTGGGTTTGCCACATTTTTCTCAAAATCCACAAAGAGGATGTCTTTTCTTGAGTCTGCAGGCTGCTCAAGGTTGTCCAGAAATGCTCCTACTTGATGGAATTTCACATCACGGATAGTGAGCACTGTGGCAAACAATTATGATGCCCTCCTGCAAATTTTGTATATAGACTGTTTTCCTCTTACTTCTTTTGCACTTCTTGTTATTTATGACAAATTATTGTGGTTTGCCATTTTTGCCTTTAAAGAGTGTTAACTTCTTCACTTGTTGCTTCCTGTTACTTATGATACACAATAGTGTTTGTTATTTCTTCTTATGTGTACATTAATGGGTATAGAATTTACCTCTGTCGTTAGTTCATTTATTTATGATACGTGATTGCGCTTTACCATTTTTGCCACTTTAATGTATAGGGGTTTTTGTACATTTTTTGTCACTTCATGGTATTCTGTAATATACAGATTGTTTAACTTCTTTTGTTATTTATATGGTGTGACTTTAATGGAGGTTTAAGTCTTGTTCATTATGGTGAATGGTACTCTATGATAATGCAAAGTGCACTCTGTTGGTAAAACTGAATGACGTGCAATATTTTGACCATCGGGTGGTGCTGTAGTGCAGTTGTGCTTTCTTAAATACCTGTACTGTACATAGTTGTAATGTGAAGTCACTGTCTTTTGTTTTTTATGTTCAAAAACTTTATTGAAGTAATTATTGTTTATCTTTGTGTTTGTTATTGCAGTAGACATTAAAACCGGACATTTGTTCTTGAAAATAGCTGTTGTGAGTTAATTTGTGGGATTGTGGGTGTTCTGGACGAAGTTAGTGTTTTCATGGGTGGTGGGGCGGAGGTGGTTGCCACGTTAGTGTGCGCGCGGGGGGGGGGGGGGGGGGCACGCAGGGGGTTTCGCCCGGGGAGTAAATCACTCTAGGGCCACTGCAAACATTAACCAGACAGGGCACTGTGTAGAAAACTGTATAGAAACCTAGTATAGTTAATACCATATGCTAAGGCAGTATAATATTGATTAACTGATTTATTATATCCTTTTGGAAGTTTTTCACATTATATCAGGGTTATTTGTAGCTGTCTACATGTATTTTGACCCTTGCTGCTGGTGTAGGTTTGACATTCAGTATTGAGGATGGCTGTATATCTTCACCCTTTCTCACTACGAAAATCATTCTGAAATGTTGCTTGATGATATCAAATTAATGCATTTTACACTTTATATACGAGGTCTGTGAGAAAAGTATCCGACCTTATTATTTTTTAAAAAAACCATATGGATTTGAATCACGTGTTATTACATCAGGCAAGCTTGAACCCTCATGGGCATGCAAGAGTTTTTTCACGCCTGTCGGTGACGTCATTCGCCTGTGAGCACGCCTTGTGGAAGGAGTGGTCCAGCCCCCTCGTTGGAATTCCGTTGTCTGAGAAGTTGCTGAGAGACTGGCGCTGTGCTTGATCAAAATTTTTTCAAAACTGTGAGGCACATCCGAGTGGACACCATTTGAGAAATTCAGCTGGTTTTCAGTGAAAATTTTAACAGCTGATGAGAGATTTTGGATTGTTTCTATCGCTGTAAGGACATCCCACGGAGTGGGATGTCGCGCAGCGCTCTGAGGCGACGTCGTCATCCTGTTTCACGCTGAAAACCAGGACGTCGTGAGAGAACAGAGAACTTTCAGAAGAGGTCGGAATCAGCAGTTTATCCAGACATTCCACTGTTAAAGGAGATTTTTTTAATGAAAGACGTGCGGATGGATTGGTGCGTCGGCTCGCAGCCGGCGCGGCGCGCCCGCCACAGGAAAAACACCTCCTTTGGAAGCCTTAAGGACAAGTTGGACATGCCCTGCTGTTAAACAATTTCTCAGATACTCAACTGAAAGCCACCAAAAGCCGCCTGGATTTTACAAATGGTTATCAACATGGAGATGTTGTTCTTAGACTAGAATGAGTGATGAGATCAGACGTTGAAGATGGAACTGGACTGGTCATATCATGAGGAAAGAAAGAGAGGAACATTGCATCACAGCTTTGGAGTGGAGGCCAGAAGGGAGAAGAAGACCAAAAACAACATGGAGGAGGATGTTTGAAGATGAGAGGCAAACCGCTGGATGGCAGTAATGGGTGAATGTCAGAGCCCTTGCAGCTAATTGTAGTGGGTGGAAAGAAAAATGTCAAAGCCTTATGTGCCTTATGGCATGGAGAGAACACAATTGGTCTTGATAAACTCTCACTTGTCTCAATTCACTCACAACGTGATCCTACGTAATAGACTCTCAATTGACTCTGTGCGGGGTTGCATCAATGATTTTTCACTTGCACAATTCAGTCGCAACGCACGCTTGGTGTAAGCCCAAATTACAGATCACAACAGAGACCAGCCAAGACTCGTGAGAGTTGACAAAAAATGTCATGATCTTATATAGAACTCAGTCTGGTGTAAATTAGATTACATGGATTAGATTTGATAGAACTTTACTGCTCCTTGGGAAGACTCCCTCAGGGAAATTGCAGCATTATATAGCAGCACACAGGGTAAGAAGCACACAAATGGGGAATTAGTAATCTATTAATGAGTATGAAGAGCCTTTTCTTATCAGGTGCCACTGAAGATGAGAAGGTCAAGTTCTACTGAATCCTTAAAACGTAGTTTTTTTTTATGTAGTTTATAATTAACATTATTTTAACTCATTATATGTTCACAGTGTCTGTACACTGTATTTGACTTTGATGTTAGTTGTTTTAGCATTTTAATTTGTGGTCTTTTTTTTTTTTTTTTTTTACATCAAATTGGTTTTGTAAAGCACTGAACTGTATTTACTGTCAAAGTGCCATATAAATAGTTATTATTGTTAAGCACAATTATCTGGATGTACTTCACTAACCAGTAAGTCAGTAAGTTCCTTCAGCATCTCTCTTGTTTTTTCATTCTGGTCGCCACTGCAGATCCGAGACATGTTGATTTAGCACACCTTTTTTGCTGGATGCCCTTCATGACCCAACTCCATATTGCCAAATGGGCAGGGTGGGATTTGTACCGGGAACGTTCCACACTGGAGACAAACGCATTTAACCGCTTGGCCACCACCCCCACTTGTACTTTGCTAACATAGCCAGCTAAGAAAACATCAGCTCAAACTATGAAACAAATATTCTAATCCAATTACATTTGTTCTGCAAATCTGATTAATTAATCGTGTGAGATTTCAGACCATAAAATATCGCGTTGATGGTGGCAAAATATTCGATCGTACTATACGAAAGTATTGATGTGGATTTTGATACAGAATTACTCAATGCAGCTGACGAGATGGAGAAATCTGTGGGTCTGCTCACAGAATTTCTAGTTTGGCATGAAGACGCTGTTGCTACGGTAAGCTTTGACGAGCCGACCACACCCTTTCACAACAATTCAGAAAGTGGCCAGGCAGACAGCCATCTCATCCAGGTCGAATTACTTACAGAAAAATAAACCGTGCAAACAATGGAATTGGATTAGAACGGGAATAACTCTGTTGTGTCTGATGATTTGTGGACGTTAATGCTGGATTACGGTTGGAAATATCCATTTTACGAGCTCACACGTCACCAGTAAAACTAAGTTCGCTACCGTAAAATCCAGCATTAACGTTAACATTAATAATCATCAGACACAACAGGGTTATTCCCTAATTCTACTTCCTTAAAAGAAAACATGGGCAGCACATAACATGATCCCCCACCACCCCCGCAAAAAATCCAATCCAGGAATTTTGGCTAACATTGGACCAATACCAATTCAAAATATCAGATCCATGCACCCTTAATTAATAATCAGATTGTTCTTTTCTTAAAATCAGTTTTGATGAATAAACTTTTCCTCATCAATCAATCAATTCAATCAATTTTATTTATATAGCGCCAAATCACAACAAACAGTTGCCCCAAGGCGCTTTATATTGTAAGGCAAGGCCATACAATAATTACGTAAAAACCCCAACGGTCAAAACGACCCCCTGTGAGCAAGCACTTGGCGACAGTGGGAAGGAAAAACTCCCTTTTAACAGGAAGAAACCTCCAGCAGAACCAGGCTCAGGGAGGGGCAGTCTTCTGCTAGGACTGGTTGGGGCTGAGGGAGAGAACCAGGAATAAGACATACCGTGGAGGGGAGCAGAGATCAATCACTAATGATTAAATGCAGAGTGGTGCATACAGAGCAAAAAGAGAAAGAAACACTCAGTGCATCATGGGAACCCCCCAGCAGTCTAAGTCTATAGCAGCATAACTAAGGGATGGTTCAGGGTCACCTGATCCAGCCCTAACTATAAGCTTTAGCAAAAAGGAAAGTTTTAAGCCTAATCTTAAAAGTAGAGAGGGTGTCTGTCTCCCTGATCTGAATTGGGAGCTGGTTCCACAGGAGAGGAGCCTGAAAGCTGAAGAGCGAAGCGCTCTATTGGGGTGATATGGTACTATGAGGTCCCTAAGATAAGATGGGACCTGATTATTCAAAACCTTATAAGTAAGAAGAAGAATTTTAAATTCTATTCTAGAATTAACAGGAAGCCAATGAAGAGAGGCCAATATGGGTGAGATATGCTCTCTCCTTCTAGTCCCCGTCAGTACTCTAGCTGCAGCATTTTGAATTAACTGAAGGCTTTTCAGGGAACTTTTAGGACAACCTGATAATAATGAATTGCAATAGTCCAGCCTAGAGGAAATAAATGCATGAATTAGTTTTTCAGCATGCCTAAGGGAAGCATGTATAAAGTGAATAAAATTGGTCCTAGCACAGAACCTTGTGGAACTCCATAATTAACCTTAGTCTGTGAAGAAGATTCCCCATTTACATGAACAAATTGTAATCTATTAGATAAATATGATTCAAACCACCACAGCGCAGTGCCTTTAATACCTATGGCATGCTCTAATCTCTGTAATAAAATTTTATGGTCAACAGTATCAAAAGCAGCACTGAGGTCTAACAGAACAAGCACAGAGATGAGTCCACTGTCTGAGGCCATAAGAAGATGATCTGTAACCTTCACTAATGCTGTTTCTGTACTATGATGAATTCTAAAACCTGACTGAAACTCTTCAAATAGACCATTCCTCTGCAGATGATCAGTTAGCTGTTTTACAGCTACCCTTTCAAGAATTTTTGAGAGAAAAGGAAGGTTGGAGATTGGCCTATAATTAGCTAAGATAGCTGGGTCAAGTGATGGCTTTTTAAGTAATGGTTTAATTACTGCCACCTTAAACGCCTGTGGTACATAGCCAACTAATAAAGATAGATTGATCATATTTATCATATCATGGTATCATTTTTTAAAAACTAAAAAAAAAAACAAAAAAAAACCCCACATAAATTTCAGCTCTGCTATGCCGAGGATAACAGAGTAAAACCAAAGTGGCTCAAATAAACACACGTAATTCAAAAAGCCCTTTTTTTTCTTGGAAGACTACGAGGGCTTTCTAACAGGCTGTGGTTTGACAGCCTGTTGCCATAACTCAAGATGTTACATCATAAATCTCTCAGTTTCAGGAAGGGGAGTCCCCAGAAGTGCTGTGTCATATCTGCTTCGTTTGACTTTGAAGTCACGTGACAGATCCGTGTGGAATTAACAGCACACAGCGTCTCATTTTTGAGCAATGTCATCACTGCGGGGATTGAATCATAACCTCAAAGCCGTGAGAAGAACTTGCGGAAAAACAGTTGTTCATCCTTGGAGCAGATAGATAATCAGTCTGATGATGAAGTCACCAAGAGTCTCTAGAATATGACTGTGGAATATTTAAGCACCAGCGTAAGAGTCTGATTTTGACTTTGCCCACAATTCAGGCAAACAACTTGTCTGTGAACTACTGCATGCTCAAAATATAGGCCAACATTGCCTCATGATGTTTTTTATAGCCAATATATTGACTTATGAATGCAGAATAATGACATGTAGCACCTGGTTTTCCAATTCTGCTTAAATTTTGTGTTGCATTAGTAATATTTTGAATGAAAAAGACAAAGCATTCACATATTGAGTCAAATTCAAAGGCATATTAAAGTACTACTACCCCCTTGTGCATAAACTGAGTTACTACAGGTAAAATTTCTGCAGCGCTTTACCGGCTGCCAGCTTAAAGGGGAACTCCGTCATTTTTCAGACTGGGCTCTATTTTTGGATGTTTATTGGTTTATCTTTCCACTCAGGACAAAAGCGTCATGGGCAAAACAGATACATCATGGAACTGTATGGGGTAAACTGAAAACATTCATTCTTGTCAACACTGAACAGGTGAAAATGTCATCAGAAGTGTCGGTAGACTGGGGAGGATGACTAATTATAAACTTTTTAAAATGACCGCTTGTACAGTTCCACACTTAGTCTCAGTTTTTAGCCTACAACTGCAGTGAGCCCCTCATCTACAATTAGCTTGTAATAGGAGCTGCCATTCATGGTGTTTACTGTCCCCCACCTACGTTTTAGTCATCAAAGGATTGACCCTATAATCCTGTGGTCAAGAGGCTACTTCTTTTCGATTTAGATCACAACTTCCCCAAATGAGCAAACGTGTTTTATAAGAATAACTGGAATGGCAGTCATGAAAGTGCACCCCAATGCCCCATCCAACAATGTATCCTGGTGAGTTGCAAGTCTCTGTATTATCCTAGTTTAGGCAAAAGTGATACTTTTTTTTTTTTTACTGGAAGTCATGCTAGCTTTATTTTTTACCCAAACTCTGTTGAGCAATGACAAACAAAGGAAGGCACTGGATCATCAGCAGAAGTTTTGAAGTGCCACCAGTGGGTAAACTTATTGACCTGTGATCACTGGCAGTATATGTTCAGAGTACCGTATTTTTCGGACTATAAGTCGCACTTTTTTACATGTTTTGGCCGGGGGTGCGACCTATACTGCAGAGCGACTTATAAATGAAAAATAAATTCAATTAATCAATTAATTTACTGTAATAAAACAATTTTACGTGACAGAGTCGCTCTATGTTTTAAAATGGCCACTGGAAAGGGAAATGCAATGCATCATGGGCACTGTAGTATAGCGGCCGCCCTATAGGTCACGTTGGTCGCGATAACCAATCAGAGAACAGAACATTGGACGTGTATTCCTCACCTCACCCAGACAATGATTGTGAAACAGCGTGTGAAGCAGACGAACACGGTGCCTGCTGTTATTCCGGCAGGGCTAACAAAACAGCTTCAGCCCTTGGATATCAGTGTGAGCAGAGTGTTTAAGTTGACACTGAGAGCTGCGTGGAAGCACTGGGTGAGCGACGGTGGAGGATTAGCGTCTGCACTTGGAAGGAGCTGGCGTCGACACCACTGGGAGGTCATGAGCTGCGCAGGTAGGTGTTGCACGAACATCGGCAGCTGACACCTGGTGTGTACTATGGTCCACAGCGGGTAATATGTTAGAAAAGAACCGTTCAGCGATGGTGCGAGTTATAATTCGACTCTCAATGTGGTCCGCAAAATACAAACATATCCGTAGGTAAAATGCAGCTCATGAGAGGGCACTCAAGGCTTGTGTGACTGTTCCTGCGACTTCTGACTACCATAGAAAAATAAAAATTTCAACATTACTGATAACAAGACAACGGAGAAGGCCCGAAAAAAGGCCACCAAAAAGAAAATCATACTCTGCAGATTGCAAGTTGCGACTGGTGAAATATGCATCCGAAAACGGTAGCCGACACAATATTATCAACTGAACTTCTCATGTTAAGTTAACATACCTGTATGTCCATGCGACTTATAGTCCAGTGCGACTTATTTATGGTTTATTTTTCTTTATAATGGATAAAGTGGCTGGTGCAACTTATACTCCAGTGCGACTTATAGTTCAGAAAATGCGGTAATTATAAAATGCAAGAACGTGGTAGTAATGTCAAAATACAATTTTAAAGTTCAAGAGAATCCATGAATTAGATTTGTCCTCAGCCTGTGAGGTGTCTACGAGGGCCAGTGTGGAAGTTTTGAGGCTGGCCCAGCCTCCACCTTTTGCATTCTGAGAAACAAACATTCCTCAAGAATGTGTGACGTTTTTGACTCACTGGGTACAATGCTGAGAGATGGTGGTTTCTCAGAATGCAAAAGATAGAGAACCACGCCTGACTTTTTCTAGGTCAGGCTCAAAACGTCTCAATTGCCCCTTGTATCATTGGAATCAGTCACAGCAGACTGGTAACACACACACCCCATTTTATTATGACCACCAGAAGATGCTATGGTTTATCAAAAACAGACCCTCTCTCTCTCTCAGACCCTGTTACCTCTCTTCTTCAACAATAACTGCAAGTATTGTAGTTATTTTGGTCTCATACAGCATTTTGTGATACATTCTTGCTTGTTTATGTCCACATTATCCTCCGACAAGCCTACCATGTTTGTGCAAGAACTAGCTTGTAATGACTTTGTAGGAGGTCTCAGCCCATCAGTGCCATATCTTCAAACTGAGGAATGCATGATCTCAAAGTCAGTCAACATGTTTGGTTCCAGACCCTCCAGGGTGGATGATCAAGGCTACTCATTCAATTCAGTTCAATTCATCTATATACGTAGCACCTAATCACAACAAAGCTGCCTAGAGCAACCCTTAGAGCAAGCACACAGCTGACAGTGGTAAGGAAAAACTCCCTCAGACGTTATCAAGGAAGAAACCTCAAGCAGACCAGACTCAAAGGGGTGACCCACTGCTTTGGCCATTCTAACAGTACTCATGTATTTCCTTTATGCTGCATTTACACATAGGCAGGACACTTTACAAATGTCACATTTGTGCCATTCTTGGCACATTCCTGACATTCTTAACGTGACATAAGTTTCTTAATAGTGCGTGTTGGTGCGTGAAATTCGTGATTTAATGGAGCATGTTTTTGGCTGTCAAAAAATCCTCCACGAATGTCATGCACCACCCTCATTTCACCTCATGTCGTGGAGCATGTTGATCCGTCTTGATTAGTGGTGATCCTTAATAGAGTGTGACAGTGTTCTTCTCTGGCGTGTGCACAATTAAACCCTGCTGCATCACATTCAGTTTCATTTTTGCAGTATGCTGAAGAAGGACAGTAATGCCAAGTCGGCTAAAAGTTTTGTTCCAATGCTCCTCAACACGCTCCTGCAGGTGTTCCACCTGCTGCATGTGCCTGATGTTTGGGAAAATGAGCAAGACGCGTGGAGCCACACATCTGGCTCTCTCCATCTCCTCCTCTCTGCGCCACTCCATGGCACAGAGCCCAAGAATGCAGTCACAAAGTTCTTCTGCTGTGGATTTTGAGTAGCAAACTGGAGCGATCTGAATTGTTCAGCAGTTAATGGATGAATATGGGGGTGTGTGTCACAATGTGACAGAACATAACGATGTGCTGTTAAGTGCAATAGTGCGGAACATTATTCTTGACCGTGCATTCCTGGTGGTTCCTGATAATGGTTCCTGATAATTCTCCAGCAACACGTGCCATTAATCGTAAGGCGTGGTAACAGGTTGCAGCAGTTCCTGAGGACACCTGACGCCTCTGCCTCAAATCATCACATTCATGATCCGTGGCCAAGAATGTATACTTCGTTGCATTCGTGACTCGTAATGTGTAAATGCAGCATTACAGTGGTTTGTGGAAAAATGGATTTCTGTCATGAGAGAATTTTCAAAAACAAGTAGTATGCTCAGACACTTGACTGCTAAAAATGTTTTAATAAACTAAAAAAGTGGTCCTGTCCATAAACCTAGTTTTGCCATGTTTGTTGAAAATGTGCACATTAGTACTTTATTAATCCTACAAACAGACAGATGTGAAAGACAGAATCATCGCCTTTGCATGGTTTGCCTTTTCCCCAGCCAACCTATGACAAGGACATATTGTAACCTGAGAAACGGTGGTGTCCCACACCTGCACCGAGAAATAATGCACTAATCATCTAATATAAACACAGCCGGTGCTGACAGCGTGAATTATTCAGAAATCATTACACTACTCATTACGCTAAATAAACACACACCTCATTTGAGTGACATGTCATTAACTACAAAGTCTTGTGCAAAGATCACGTGTCTGTGTGCACATTGACACACATATTCATTTATACACAACACAATGGAAGACGACTGCCTGCCAGATGGATTTAATAATAATTTGATCAACAAGTGCAGCTGGATGAATTCTCACTGGAAAGCCATACTGTATGTAAGCAAGATGTATTCCATGCAAAGAGCACACACGACTGTATATTTTTGTTTTATTAGAGCACTGAATGCTTATTGTTCTTCATTGTTCATTGGTGCCCAGTTAATTTGACTCTGGACTACATTGTCAGAAAGAAAATTGAATTTCAAAAGGATCTTCATGTATGTGTGTGTGTGTGTGTGTGTGTGTAGTCTATATTGTTATGTTATATGGCTCTGTTAAGCCACAAACTCAAGACAACATGCCACATTTAGTGTATCCATAACTAATAAATACAAATACAAAAACTAAAACTGGAGATTGTACAGTCAATAATATTAGCTTTTTCCAAATTTGGCTCTCAGTCTTCAGTTCATAAACAGTATTTAATCAAACTCTAATGCTAATCTCACTCTTACCTAATGCCAGCACTCCGTAGCCAGGCCGGCAGGTGGTGTGTGTGATGCAGAATTCCACCTCTAGGTGGAAACCTGGAGCACACTCGCACAGTTGATCGTGGGTGCTGTTGCACTGCCGTTTAACAAGCTGTCTCTCCTTACACACCTGCACACATTAAAAATGCAAGTTCAAGTACATAGCGCAAAGCAGCAAAGGCCGCCGGGGCTGCTGATCCTTACATGTGTACACACACTGATGAGAATAGTGAAGTTCTCTCATTGTTAAAATAATGTGTTTAATTACAACTAGACAATAGGACCTGTGGGCATGAAGATGCTGAGGACTATGTCATGTAGGTTGTGCAAGTACAGTGGTCCCTTGTTTATCGCGGGAGTTACGTTCTAAAAATAGCCTGCAATAAGCGAAATCCGCGAAGTAGTCAGCGTTATTTTTTACAATTATTATAGACTTTTTAAGGCTGTAAAACCCCTCACTACACACTTTATACACTTTTCTCAAACAGGCATTAACATTTTCTCACTTTTCTCTCGTGTGTAAACACTCTCAAAGTTCAAACCTTAGTAGAAAAATAAGACCAATCTGTTTTCAGGCCCAAACATTTGTTTGAGAAATAAAAATAGAACGTTTTCCTACAAATAATTATGATGGCTTTTAGAACTAACTTATTTAATTTTAACGATCAACCTACGAGGTTGGACACGTAAGAAATTATTAACAGTGACTGACCAGTATTTCATAGTTCCTCTGATCGCGCCCCTTCGTCGTGGCGCCGCTCCGCTGAAGGCCTCGCTGCAGGTGTCTTTTTCCGAGTGAAGAACACAGTTATGGGTAGTTGTTGGCGCTCTTTTTTCTTCTGGGTGAGAAGATTCTTATAAACAGACACCCAGAACACAATGCGCGTACTCTCCCTTCGCGGTGTCGCGACCGGCTGCTTGATGACGACGCAGAACACAATGCGCTGTAAAAAGAAAAAAAAAAAAGAAAAACGGCATGCAAAATTGGACTAAAAAAATCAGCGAAACTGCGAGGCCGCGAAAGGTGAACTGCGTTATAGCGAGGGACCACTGTATTGCATCAGTAAGGACATGGTTACCTTGGTGTGGGTAGAATTTTTGGGTCAACAACACAAGGAAAATATGACATTTGAGTCCAATGGCCTTGATTTTCCCCTAAATAATTGACCTTGCCCAAGGAAATTCAGGAATCCACTTGCATATGTGTGCCAAGTTTGGGCCAAATCAAGTTAAAAAGCAAATTCCTTGAATCCAGTAGCTTTGAATTTTTTCCAGAATTAAACCTTTGATGACAACTGCAGGGTCAACCTTCCCTTATTAATCAGATTTGGAAGAAATCGCCCAAAGCACCTGTGAGAAGTAGGACAAATACTGAAAGATGTGACCTTGACCCTACTGATGGACCTTTAATATCACCTGGGCATTTCAGAAACCTTCCTATGCATTGGTGCCCAGTTTGGAGTGTAAAAAAAAAAAACAATCAAAATTTTGACCTTGAACCACAATGACTGTGACCTTTGTCAAGTGGAGCATTTTAAGGGTAATTCCACAATTGACCACATACCAAGTTTGGTGAAACTTGACCACCTGTGAGGAGGAGGGAAATAAATATACAAACACTGAAATTATGATATTCAACCCAAAAGTCTTGTAATCAACAAAATGATTCAGCTCTGTCGCCACTTTGGAGGCTGCAGGTTGTGCTGTGATGTTGGTTTGCATACTATTGCAACACATGTACAGTGGATAAAATGTAATCAACAAAATAGCATTTGAACAGCAACTGACGTCTTCACTGAGAACACACGTATTGCATTCACTGTACTGTACGAGAGTCTTTATCAATGCATCCTTATAATTCACGGCTACATTTCTTAATGCATGCAACACCAAAAATCTGAGTACGAAAGAAAATTGTTTTTGTGTGTTTCGTGGATTACCTAACTCCAGAAGGTCTGAAATATCAGGAAGTTTATTTGAATACCAGAACGACCTGAACACGGCTACTAGTGACAAAATTTAAAAGTTACATTAATTGTGCGAGCAAAGCGACACTCAGCAGTGCGAAGGTTGGTCATGGTACACTGAGTCTAAGACAGGAAGTGCCAAATTTTGAGTCTACAGTGAAACAGGAAATGTCAAATGTCAAACACTTCCTGGACTGACACTTCCTGGATTGATAGACGAGATCTCACTGAATCTCGTGGGAACTCAGTGGTAAGTTCACACTGAAACAGGAAGTGCCAAATTTTGAGTACACAGTGAAACAGGAAATGTCAAATGTTGAACATTCCTGGTATGGGTGGAGCTAGAGCAGAGGCCAGGATTGTACTGGACTCCCGTGAAATGTGATCGGACAGAGATGACTGACATGTCACGGCACATGCAAAAAAATTAAAAAAAGAAATAAAGCTGCATGACTGCTAGGTTCCTCCTGTACAGTAGTTGGTGTTGTGTACCAGAAAAAGTTACAATCTACCTTAGTAGAAGAAGAAAAATATTTGCCTCAGATTCGAACTGAACACGTCGTCTGAACCTTGGACTCGTAATGACACAAAAGTTTTATTGGTGAGTAAACGACCGTATTTTATGCAGAAAATGAGGTCCAGGTTGTTAAAAGTGCATTTCTCCTTTAATTTCCTTATATATATATATATATATATATATATATATATATATATATATATATATATATATATATATATATAGGATGTTCATTCAGTTGTTTAATTTTGTAGAAAAAAAGCAGATCACAGACATGACACAAAACTAAAGTCATTTCAAATGGCAACTTTCTGGCTTTAAGAAACACTATAAGAAATCAACTGCAAAAACATTCCTTGCAAAAAGACACATAGGGTCAATGTCATGGCATAGGGTCAATGTCAATGAGCAGATCTGATTTGATGCAGGTGTTAATTTGGGGGCTGAAAATTTACAGGGTGATTCCATAATTTTTTCCTCAGAATTGAGTGATTCCATATTTTTTTCCTCTGCTTGGTCTAAAGAAGTAACCGTTACTGACTGCCACAATCTTTTTTTCTTGATTTCTTATAGTGTTTCTTAAAGCCAGAAAGTTGCCATTTGAAATGACTTTAGTTTTGTGTCATGTCTGTGATCTGCTTTTTTTCTACAAAATTAAACAACTGAATGAACATCCTCTGAGGCCGGTGATTCCATAATTTTTGCCAGGGGTTGTATATATATATATATATATATATATATATATATATATATATATATATATATATATATATATATATATATATATATATATATATATATATATATATATATATATATATGTGTGTGTGTGTGTGTGTTTCTCTAGTGATTTAAACAAACAGGCAGCTGTTGATTTATGTTGATTTATGAGATATAATGTGAAGATGCTCAGGCTGTTCTGTATAAAACCTGTGTAGCCTCTTAATTTTGCTCTCTGAAGGACTTATTTTTTAAATAACCTCTTAATTTTGCTGTCTGAGTGACACAGCAGTGACACAACTTTAGACAAATAAATCTAAAGATATCTTCCTTAAACTCAAACTGAAAGCAAATCTGTACAACTTGATATAAATTAATTAAAATATAAAATCCTGCTTCCTGATGAAGTGGTGTAGAGGAGGATTTTCTTAAAAAGAAGACCTGATAGTTCAGCTACAGAAAGTACATTTGAGATGAAAGCCTAGATTTGATGTTTTGATGAAAGAAACTTTTGTATTTCTTCACATATTTTGTATTTCCAAGTCACATATTTGGTGACTTGGAAATGTTGATGTTTTGAAGTTTTAGAGATTTGCTTTCAGTTTGAGTTTGAAGAAGATAATTTTAGAAATTTTTATTCTTTATATATTTTTGTATTTCTTGTATTTGAAATGGCATAAACAAATTAAAATGTGTGAAATACCAAGTGTTCCAATACTTCTGGTGGGCACAGTATCCTAAGTGCAAAATCAGTGTGGTATTATTACATTTTTTAAGAATGCTTAATTTTCACTGCTGCTGCACTTTGTGTGAAATCGTAGTCATATCTTATATCATATTGATATGACAATATTGAGATACGATAATTTGGCCATATTGTGCAGCCCTACTGTTAACTAGCTGAAAACTTTGAATATTAATTTACATCTACATTTAAAAATGCGTAAAGTGGCACGGGGATAAGAGGGCTGTAATTAGGGGGGTCTGGGGGGTGGAGCCCCCCAGAGGCTAAGACGGCAAAAAAAGAAAAATGCTTAAAAAGGAGGGAGGTCTGGGGGGGAGGGGGGCTGAAAGGTTTTAGCCATGCTAATGCTCCCCTGAAGCATTTGCTAAAAAAAAAAGTCTGAAGGACCTAAATGACATGGTGAGATGCTGAAGAGCTTCGCCCATTCATGTCTGTGACATATACATATTATATATTGTGTTCAAATGTCAAATTTTCAAGCATGGACTTTTAATATTCTACTGCCCTGATGCTGATATACAGAGAATAAAGCCAACTGTTGTAAAAATCTGCTGAAGTCTCACCATAACTGTTTATATGAAGATTGTAATATTACTGTTGTTTTTATTTTATTTTATTTTATTAAATTATTAAGTTGCTAAGCTTATTTTCAAAATAAAAAAAATATTCAAACTGATTTGTTTGTAGCTGTCGTATCTGATACACAAAGCTTGTTCAACCAATAAAAGAATGTAAAAACTGAGTTAAATGCAACCAGATTTTCTTGTAAGTTTTGTATTTTAAAGATGAAGTGGTCACATATTTTACTTATTTGTTTGCAAATATTAGCTATTTTTGTCATTTTTCCATTGTTTTTCAAATGTTTTAGGAGCATCTACTACATCAATATAAAATAGAGTAACTAAAAAAGTCTCAGCTCTAATAGATAATTGGCAAAGCCTCTGGGGAAAACCTGGTCTTGTTAGGAGAGACGGCATCCATCCCACTTTGGATGGAGCAGCTCTCATTTCTAGAAATCTGGCCAATTTTCTTAAATCCTCCAAACCGTGACTATCCAGGGTTGGGACCAGGAAGCAGAGTTGTAGTCTTACACACCTCTCTACAGCTACACCTCTCTCCCCCTGCCATCCCCTCATTACCCCATCCCTGTAGAGACGGTGCCTGCTCCCAGACCACCAACAACCAGTAAAAATCTATTTAAGCATAAAAATTAAAAAAGAAAAAATAATATAGCACCTTCAACTGCACCACAGACTAAAACAGTTAAATGTGGTCTATTAAACATTAGATCTCTCTCTTCTAAGTCCCTGTTAGTAAATGATATAATAATTGATCAACATATTGATTTATTCTGCCTTACAGAAACCTGGTTACAGCAGGATGAATATGTTAGTTTAAATGAGTCAACACTCCCGAGTCACACTAACTGCCAGAACGCTCGTAGCACGGGCCGAGGTGGAGGATTAGCAGCAATCTTCCACTCCAGCTTATTAATTAACCAAAAACCCAGACAGAGCTTTAATTCATTTGAAAGCTTGTCTCTTAGTCTTGTCCATCCAAATTGGAAGTCCCAAAAACCAGTTTTATTTGTTGTTATCTATCGTCCTCCTGGTCGTTACTGTGAGTTTCTCTGTGAATTTTCGGACCTTTTGTCTGACTTAGTGCTGTGCTCAGATAAGATAATTATAGTGGGCGATTTTAACATCACACAGATGCTGAGAATGACAGTCTCAACACTGCATTTAATCTATTGTTAGACTCGATTGGCTTTGCTCAAAATGTAAATGAGTCCACCCACCACTTTAATCATACCTTAGATCTTGTTCTGACTTATGGTATGGAAATTGAAGGCTTAACAGTATTCCCTGAAAACCCCCTTCTGTCTGATCATTTCTTAATAACATTTACATTTACTCTGATGGACTACCCAGCAGTGGGGAATAAGTTTCATTACAGTAGAAGTATTTCAGAAAGTGCTGTAACTAGGTTTAAGGATATGATTCCTTCTTTATGTTCTCCAACGCCATATACCAACACAGGGCAGAGTAGCTACCTAAACTCTGTGAGTGAGATAGATTATCTCGTCAATAGTTTTATATCCTCATTGAGGACAACTTTGGATGCTGTAGCTCCTCTGAAAAAGAGAGCCTTAAATCAGAAGTGCCTGACTCCGTGGTATAAGTCACAAACTTGCAGCTTAAAGCAGATAACCCGTAAGTTGGAGAGGAAATGGCATCTCACTAATTTAGAAGATCTTCACTTAGCCTGGAAAAAGAGTCTGTTGCTCTATAAAAAAGCCCTCTGTAAAGCCAGGACATCTTACTACTCATCACTAATTGAAGAAAATAAGAACAACCCCACGTTTCTTTTCAGCACTGTAGCCAGGCTGACAAAGAGTCAGAGCTCTATTGAGCCGAGTATTCCTTTAACTTTAACTAGTAATGATTTCATGACTTTCTTTGCTAATAAAATTTTAACTATTAGAGAAAAAATTACTCATAACCATCCCAAAGACATATCGTTCTCTTTGGCTGCTTTCAGTGATGCCGGTATTTGGTTAGACTCTTTCTCTCCGATTGTTCTGTCTGAGTTATTTTCATTAGTTACTTCCTCCAAACCATCAACATATCTATTAGACCCCATTCCTACCAGGCTGCTCAAGGAAGCCCTACCATTAATTAATGCTTCGATCTTAAATATGATCAATCTGTCTTTATTAGTTGGCTATGTACCACAGGCTTTTAAGGTGGCAGTAATTAAACCATTACTTAAAAAGCCACCACTTGACCCAGCTGTCTTAGCTAATTATAGGCCAATCTCCAACCTTCCTTTTCTCTCAAAAATTCTTGAAAGGGTAGTTGTAAAACAGCTAACTGATCATTTGCAGAGGAATGGTCTATTTGAAGAGTTTCAGTCAGGGTTTAGAATTCATCATAGTACAGAAACAGCATTAGTGAAGGTTACAAATGATCTTCTTATGGCCTCAGACAGTGGACTCATCTCTGTGCTTGTTCTGTTAGACCTCAGTGCTGCTTTTGATACTGTTGACCATAAAATTTTATTACAGAGATTAGAGCATGCCATAGGTATTAAAGGCACTGCGCTGCGGTGGTTTGAATCATATTTATCAAATAGATTATGTTATGTGGGCCGCCCGAAGAGGAGGTACTGCTGGCCAACGCCAGAGGGCGCCCTGCCTGTAGTCGGGTTTCAGGCACCAGAGGGCGCAGTCACCACCCAGGAGCCAGGACTACCAGCTGTCAGTAATCATCATCACTGCACCATAAAAGCCTGGAGGAGACACCACATCTCTGCCGAGATATCAGTTTACCACTCAGGTAATTCTCTCAGCCGTTGTTTCTGTGCCGAACGCACATACCTTGTTTGTTCTGAACTTTTTGCAGGAGTACCTGTTACTCTACTTACAGCTGGAGCTGGGTTTGTGGACGGTGGGGAAGTGACGACCTTCACTCCTCATTCCACTTACGTTAAGTAGTAGTTCAGGCTCTGCCGTTAACTGGTTCCAGAGTTGGAGGTGGAGGTGTTCCCTCCAAGTGGATAAACACTGTGAGTTGCTGACTGCTTACTGGGTGTCCACACACCCACCATTAACCTGTTTTTGTTCCTGCCAGCAGTACCGGATCTGACAGCTGAAGTAGAGACCATCTGGGGACTCGGGACTTGGTGGCTTCGGTGTACTGCAGGTCTTCATTGGCGGCGGAACCTTGTGGGCCCCGGCTGTTCTCTGGATAGGCGTCTCCTACCCTCGGGCCTGCCCACACGTCACCTGTTGTATTTTGTAATTGACTGTCTAAAAGCAGTATTCGACCTGTTGTGCACATTTGCCACAATAAATTGTATTTATTGGACTATCTATTGACCGTTCATTTGCGCCCCCTGTTGTGGGTCCGTGTCATTACACTTCCCCAACAGATTACAATTTGTACATGTAAATGGGGAATCTTCTTCACAGACTAAGGTTAATTATGGAGTTCCACAAGGTTCTGTGCTAGGACCAATTTTATTCACTTTATACATGCTTCCCTTAGGCAGTATTATTAGACAGCATTGCTTAAATTTTCATTGTTACGCAGATGATACCCAGCTTTATCTATCCATGAAGCCAGAGGACACACACCAATTAGCTAAACTGCAGGATTGTCTTACAGACATAAAGACATGGATGACCTCTAATTTCCTGCTTTTCAACTCAGATAAAACTGAAGTTATTGTACTTGGCCCCACAAATCTTAAGAAACATGGTGTCTAACCAGATCCTTACTTTGGATGGCATCACCCTGACCTCTAGTAATACTGTGAGAAATCTTGGAGTCATTTTTGATCAGGATATGTCATTCAATGCGCATATTAAACAAATATGTAGGACTGCTTTTTTGCATTTGCGCAATATCTCTAAAATTAGAAAGGTCTTGTCTCAGAGTGATGCTGAAAAACTAATTCATGCATTTATTTCCTCTAGGCTGGACTATTGTAATTCATTATTATCAGGTTGTCCTAAAAGTTCCCTGAAAAGCCTTCAGTTAATTCAAAATGCTGCAGCTAGAGTACTGACAGGGACTAGAAGGAGAGAGCATATCTCACCCATATTGGCCTCTCTTCAATGGCTTCCTGTTAATTCTAGAATTTAAAATTCTTCTTCTTACTTATAAGGTTTTGAATAATCAGGTCCCATCTTATCTTAGGGACCTCATAGTACCATATCACCCCAATAGAGCGCTTTGCTCTCAGACTGCAGGCGTACTTGTAGTTCCTAGGGTTTGCAAGAGTAGAATGGGAGGCAGAGCCTTCAGCTTTCAGGCTCCTCTCCTCTGGAACCAGCTCCCAATTCGGATCAGGGAGACAGACAAAACTTTCCTTTTTGCTAAAGCTTATAATTAGGGCTGGATCAGGTGACCCTGAACCATCCCTTAGTTATGCTGCTATAGACTTAGACTGCTGGGGGGTTCCCATGATGCACTGAGTGTTTCTTTCTCTTTTTGCTCTGTATGCACCACTCTGCATTTAATCATTAGTGATAGATCTCTGCTCCACTCCACAGCACGTCTTTCTCCTGGTTCTCTCCCTCAGCCCCAACCAGTCCCAGCAGAAGACTGCCCCTCCCTGAGCCTGGTTCTGCTGGAGGTTTCTTCCTGTTAAAAGGGAGTTTTTCCTTCCCACTGTCGCCAAGTGCTTGCTCACAGGGGGTCGTTTTGACAGTTGGGGTTTTTCTGTAATTATTGTATGGCTTTGCCTTGCAATATGAAGCGCCTTGGGGCAACTGTTTGTTGTGATTTGGCGCTATATAAATGAAATTGATTTGATTTGATTTAATGTCCTCTATTGTAGCAAGACGTCATTTGGAAACACTTAGCAGTTTTCCAAAAAGAAAGAAAAAAAATGCAAGCAGCCATGATGATGAATCTAAGGAGAATCAGTTTGGTTTGTTGTCAAATGCAGAAAGCAGGCGCAGAAAGACGAGAAAACGACATTGTTTAATTCTCAAACGTACCAAAGTGCAGTACTGACACGAATCGCCCCAGTGCCAGTTCTCAGCAAAATGCCTCTCTGGGCAGGGCTGACACACTGTGGACGTGACCACTGTGCAGTGTTGCTTCACGGCTGTGCCAGGAGGGCATTGGTCACACAGCAGCAGGTCGGAGGTCACAGGGTCACGGTACTGGTACTTTGGAGGTGCAGTTGGCTGCTGGAAGGCCCAGGAAAGAGAAGCCGTGAAGAGCTGCAAAATAAAGAAAACAGCACGCTGTAATGAAACTCTTCTCAAAAACAGGCCACGTGGGTGCTCCCAGTGGACACGCACAGGTAAAGAGATTTACTCTATTCTATGTGTGGAATGAGGACACTAGAGAACATCTGGAGACAGAATCTTGACCATCTCCATCAGTCTGGAAATGGACCAGATAAACATCTGTTGTGTGCCTCTGTTTTTCATCTTTGCCAAGATATTACTCAAATCTATTATGCAGAATCTCATGAGGATCTCGTTTCTGTTCCCATGTTCTCACAGTCAGTGCAGCAAAGGGATGATGTGATTTTCTGCAGAAGATTTCAAACAATTCGCACTTCTGTTTCAGCGTTACCATCCTTCTGGATCACTTCATAAAATTTCACATTTATTCTGTGAAAATTTGATGCATAGTATGAGGGCATATAGTAATGTGCAAAAGTGCCAGGCACCCTCAATTTAAAGCAAAAAAAGTTTTCTTTTAATTATCACTGGGTCAATGGAGAACTCTGGAATGGGCCAACACTCCAATTTCAACAAAGATCAATAAAGATATCAATTAATTTTCAGTGTACAGACCTAATTTTCAAAAACAAACTTGAATTATTACGACACTCTGTATGACAGTACAAAAAACAACAACAACGTGATATGATTTCTTGACAAAAATGCAAAATCCACCTAAAAGAAATGTAGCCTTTCAAGATATACATTTTTAATGATTGCACAATTTAATTTACATTTATTCAGAAATATTTTTTGTAGTATTTATGTATTAATATTTCATTTATTAGTAATACAAACCCAAATTTAAAAATGTGATGGCTTGGGGGGAAAAACTGATTTATGCATTTAGTTTGATTTCATTTCTGACAGTATGAACCAAAGATATAACATGATTTGATGCAAAAGCAGTATCCATGAAAAGCTGTCTTTGATAAGCATAGATAGGCAGAAAATCTCCAGTTTGTCAACAAATGCATGAGAAAATTACTGAAATGTTTAAGAGAAAGATTGAAAACGGTTTGCAGATTTCTCCCTGTACTGTGTATAATATCACTAAATGATTCAAGGAATCTGGAGGAATTTCAGTGTGTAAGGGGCAAGGGTGCAAGCCTAAAATGAACACCTGTAATCTCAGATCCCTCAGATGGCACAGCATCAAGAACCATAATTCATCAATAGCTGATATAACCACATGGACAAGGGATTACTTTGGGAAACCTTTATCAAGCACTACAATACAAAATTACATTCACAAATGCCACTTGAATCTTTATTGTGCAATAAAGTAATGATGCCTTATGTTAACCTTTTCCAGAAGCAGCATCAACTTCTCTGGGCTTGGGCCATCACACAGTGGAAACGTGTATTGTGGTCAGTATTCCAAATCTTTTTGGGAAGAAATGGACACCATGTGTTCCTGATCAAAGATGAAAAGGACCATCCAGATTGTTATCAGCAACAATTCCAAAAAACAGGGTCTGTCATGGTATGGAGTTGTGTCAGTGCTCCTGGCAAAGGTAATTTACACATCTACGATGGCAGCACTAATGCAGTAAAGTACACCGATATTTTAGAGTGCGGCTGTCAAGATATCTTTTCCAGGGACATCCACACATTTTTCAACAAAACAATCTAAAACCACATTCTGCACACATTACAAAAGCATGGTTGTGATCCTGAGCTTTGACCCTATGTTTAATAAGTAAATAATATTCTCGGCCTTCTGATTGTTCTTGATGATCTTTGGATGAATTTGCTGACCTCTGGTCCTGATCACTGAGTTTTGATCCTGATTGTATCACAGCCTGCCTTTAGTGGTTGTCTTGTTCACTGTTTGTGGATTTTAGTTTGAGTTTTGGGAGTTGTGAGCACACTGTTCCTTTATTTTAACACTTTAACTGTGATTGAGTTGTGGTTTGGTTGTTTTTGTTTGTTCCTTGTGTGTGACTGAACGCTTTGAGCGTTTGTCTCTGTTTGACTCACATGCAGTTTCACTTTTCACTCTACAGTATTTGCTCGTTTCTCCCTGCGTGCCTGTGGGCGCAACCCTTTCACCTTGTCTTCAGCACAGCTGCACACCTGCCTGCAGAATGGTCATCACCTCATGGTGTGTAAGCTCCTTGTTTTCCCTCTCTGTTTCGCTCTCGGTCCATGCCCAGTTGCCCGTAATGACAGATATTCGCCCGAGTTAGACCGCCCTCCAAAAGCATGTTATTGTATTATTATCACTTACTGAGATACACAACACATGGAATCACATTAACAATATTACTTGCTAGGGTGTTCCCTGGAGGTTAGCATTAGTTTGCACACAAATTCTCTATATCGGCTTGCCAAAGGCAGGCCGATAATGTCATTATCCTCCCACGAATTTGGTATTTATTTCCTCACTAGCTTTTACAAAATGGAAGAGGACAAAAATGTGAAACATTACATTTAGACAGAAATACAGCTGTGTGGGAGCGGATTCCACCATTGTGCATTCCTTTTTCCACCAATCAACCAATGGACATCGCGTTGTCATCGCTCGGCTTGGCAGCCGCCGTGTCACCTTGCTGTAAAACGCCCACTCTGATTGAAAATGAATGGCAGCTGGACATTTTGCCTCTTACTGTTGTTGCTAATGTAACCAGGTGGTAAATGCATGTTCTTTCTTTGATGAGTGAACAGGGACAAACCGGCAATCTGTGCATTCTGGAAAAGTCCAGCACGGCTCTCCGGCTACAGCCGTCAGCCCTGTTCAATCAGTGTTGCCAACTTGCCGACTTTCTTGCTAAATCTGCAGACTTTCCAAACCCTCTTGAGGAGTTAGTTTCTCAAAAGCAACTAGCAACAAATCTAGCGACTTTTCCTGGCGTCACTGGAGACTTTTCTGGTGTTTGCCGACTCAGATCTAGTCTCTGTTCTCACCGAACGGTAGCGGGTCTCCCCACCTCCGCTGCTGCTGCAAATCCAAAGAGCCCTATTTCAAAGCACTGAGCAGAGGGATGTCTACAATCCTCCGCGTTCAAACACACACGCAATGCCTACGCGGCGGTTCCCGTATTGAATTTCAAACCTGACTCGGACTCGCTCAGCCTACTCACCTCGTTTGATGCACTGTGACGAATTAGTGTCCAGACTTTGAGGAGCCCTTGTCTTGAGAAGTTATGTTATTTTAAGACGTAATAGCCAATTTTAATGGCAAAATAAACAAACAAACCAACAATCAAGTTTATTTGTAGTTCTAAATATTATGAAGGTGTTTTTACTCACTTTTGTGTCTATCATAACATTTTTTTTTCAACATACATTAACAGTAAAACGAACAGCAAATGAACAAAGGACGAGGCCACAAAGAGACATAAAAAAAATTAAATTGTACAATAACAAAAGTAAAAGCATTCTTTAACATTAATTCTCTTCATAAAATTCCTTATAGAGCGTGGCAGTTTTAGGACATTTGGAAGAGTCTATAAGCTTAATACTGCTTATATTTGTGCTAATTCAGCCAAACGTCCGTGTAAATTCCTTTTCAATACTCTAGATTTATGAATATGGAATTTACCAAACAATGTTAAAATGTTGATAATTCAATGATCTGTCCCACAACGTTTTTTCCCTTCAGCATCATCATGACGTCATACTATGCAAATAATATGCAAATTTGATGATGATGTCATTTAGCGACTGGCGACTTTTAGGACAGCCAATAGCTACTTTTCTTACTGAGGAGTTGGCAACACTTCAATAAACAGACTCTGCTGTCAGCAGGTGGCACTGATATGATAATTTGTCCATTGTCAAGCATAAATTCCAACCTAAAAGCCGCATATGTGATTGAGCATGCACATGCACGTGCACATCCTCGTGCACGTGCGCACACATGATCGCGCATGCGCACACGTGATTGCACATGTGCATGCCCACACATGCACGTGCACACGTAAACACAACATGCGCATGCACGCACATACAAAACAAATCCACTGTGCTGAGGACGTACACAGTCTTTTTTTGGTAGTGCCGACCAGGCTCCATGTGCGTGTGCGCGGAGGACAAAGACGCTCCCGAGACATAATTTGATTGAGCTAACTGATGCTGCTAATTCACACCCACACACAAACAAAACAAATAAACTGTGCTGTCTGGAGGCTGTTAACAGGAAGAGAGAAGAAAAGCTGGACTCATTTCTGACGTGATTTTTTTTTCGCTACACTGAGGACATACAAAGTCAACTAACCCGGTTGCGTGTGTGCGCGTGCAGGGGACAACGACACAATAATTTGATTGAGCTAACTGATACTACTTGTAACATTACACACATACACACAAAATCCACTCTGCTGTAAGCCGTCTGGATGCATGAAGAACTGTTCACATGAAACACTGATGTGATTTTTGGCTGGACTGAGGAACTACACTGTCTTTTTTATGGAAGTCCAAAGTCTGTTGTGTGGGCCGCTGAAGAGGAGGTACTGCTGGCCCACCACCACCAGAGGGCGCCCTGCCTGGAGTGCGGGCTCCAGGCACCAGAGGACGCTGCCGCCTGACAGGAGCAGCCAAGGTGACAGCTGTCACCTATCAACTGAGACAGCTGTCATCCATCAGCGGAGGGGTATATCAGCTGGATGGCATCTCCACCTCATTGCCGAGATATCGCTCAATCAAAGAGGTAACGAACTCAGCCAGTTGTTTCATTCAGAGACGTAATACTTTGTTGCTTGTGCTTAGGACACTGAAGACCATATTGGACGTGTTTGGATAAGTACACATATTCCTACACTTCAGTGTTGTTTTGTGATTAGAGGTGGAGGTGGTATTTCCACCTTACGTGTTGCTGGGTGCAGCCGCGCCCACACCTGACTGTTTCTGTTCCTCGCCAGCAGTACCGGATCCGACGAGCGGAGGCAGTGGCCACCTGGGAGTTCGGGACTTGGCGGCTCCAGTATTCCCGGGGTTCGGTGGCAGAGGAAATCGGGTTGGTTCCAGTTCGACTTGGACAGACGTCTCCTATCGTCGAGCCTGCCCACACGACACCGCTGTAATTGGACTCAATTTCGAGATTGTAATCTGTTGTGTTTGTTGTGCCTGTTTCACAACAGTAAAAGCAGTGTTATTTGACTCCTCCATTGTCCGTTCATTTGCGCCCCCTGTTGTGGGTCCGTGTTCCTACACTTTCACAACAAAGTCAGTGCACAGCATCACTGTACTACACATCACAGTGGAACACCAAAATGTAAGTTCCTTTTCTGTTGTTTATAAATTAATAAAATATCAAATTACAAGGATCTATTTTAGCTGTTATATAAAACAAATAATGAATGTTTTTACATTGTTTCAATGGAACAAATATTTAATTCATTGAAAGCTGGAACATACTCGGCTTCGCCTCGTTGAATGGTATGTTCCAGCTTTCACCTCATGAAATATTCGTACCATTGAACTCATAAACATTCATTATTTGTGTAACATTTAGTCCGCTCACTCATCCCTCTTGCGTCATGATGATGAGAAATAATTATGTGATTTATTGCTGTCAAAATGAACACGTAACTAAAAAGCAAATTTGTTTGAAGGATGATTATTATAAACGATGATTGGCATCATAACTATTCACAGCAGTGTTGCATTGTGCAGTTAGTTCATAGCCTAGTTTTAGGTCTGTTTGTCAGGATTAACTATACGCTAACAAAAACTCAGCATAATATTAAAATTATAAAATGTGTCAAGCAGGCTAATTCAAATCAGTTCAAATCAGTTTTATATATATAGCGCCAAATCACAACAAACAGTTGCCCCAAGGCGCTTTATATTGTAAGGCAAGGCCATAATAATAATTAAGGAAAAACCCCAACGGTCAAAACGACCCCCTGTGAGCAAGCACTTGGCAGCAGTGGGAAGGAAAAACTCCCTTTTAACAGGAAGAAACCTCCAGCAGAACCAGGCTCAGGGAGGGGCAGTCTTCTGCTGGGACTGGTTGGGGCTGAGGGAGAGAACCAGGAGAAAGACATGCTGTGGAGGGGAGCAGAGATCAATCACTAATGATTAAATGCAGAGTGGTGCATACAGAGCAAAAAGAGAAAGAAACACTCAGTGCATCATAGGAACCCCCCAGCAGTCTACGTCTATAGCAGCATAACTAAGGGATGGTTCAGGGTCACCTGATCCAGCCCTAACTATAAGCTTTAGCAAAAAGGAAAGTTTTAAGCCTAATCTTAAAAGTAGAGAGGGTGTCTGTCTCCCTGATATGAATTGGGAGCTGGTTCCACAGGAGAGGAGCCTGAAAGCTGAAGGCTCTGCCTCCCATTCTACTCTTACAAACCCTAGGAACTACAGGTAAGCCTGCAGTCTGAGAGCGAAGCGCTCTATTGGGGTGATATGGTACTATGAGGTCCCTAAGATGGGACCTGATTATTCAAAACCTTATAAGTAAGAAGAAGAATTTTAAATTCTATTCTAGAATTAACAGGAAGCCAATGAAGAGAGGCCAATATGGGTGAGATATGCTCTCTCCTTCTAGTCCCTGTTAGCACTCTAGCTGCAGCATTTTGAATTAACTGAAGGCTTTTCAGGGAACTTTTAGGACAACCTGATAATAATGAATTACAATAGTCCAGCCTAGAGGAAATAAATGCATGAATTAGTTTTTCAGCATCACTCTGAGACAAGACCTTTCTAATTTTAGAGATATTGCGCAAATGCAAAAAAGCAGTCCTACATATTTGTTTAATATGCGCTTTGAATGACATATCCTGATCAAAAATGACTCCAAAATTTCTCACAGTATTACTACAGGTCAGGGTAATGCCATCCAGAGTAAGGATCTGGTTAGACACCATGTTTCTAAGATTTGTGGGTCCAAGTACAATAACTTCAGTTTTATCTGAGTTGAAAAGCAGGAAATTAGAGGTCATCCATGTCTTTATGTCTGTAAGACAATCCTGCAGTTTAGCTAATTGGTGTGTGTCCTCTGGCTTCATGGATAGATAAAGCTGGGTATCATCTGCGTAGCAATGAAAATTTAAGCAATGCCGTCTAATAATACTGCCTAAGGGAAACATGTATAAAGTGAATAAAATTGGTCCTAGCACAGAACCTTGTGGAACTCCATAATTAACCTTAGTCTGTGAAGAAGACTCCCCATTTACATGAACAAATTGTAATCTATTAGATAAATATGATTCAAACCACCGCAGTGCAGTGCCTTTAATACCTATGGCATGCTCTAATCTCTGTAATAAAATTTTATGGTCAACAGTATCAAAAGCAGCACTGAGGTCTAACAGAACAAGCACAGAGATGAGTCCACTGTCTGAGGCCATAAGAAGATCATTTGTAACCTTCACTAATGCTGTTTCTGTACTATGATGAATTCTAAAACCTGACTGAAACTCTTCAAATAGACCATTCCTCTGCAGATGATCAGTTAGCTGTTTTACAACTACCCTTTCAAGAATTTTTGAGAGAAAAGGAAGGTTGGAGATTGGCCTATAATTAGCTAAGATAGCTGGGTCAAGTGATGGCTTTTTAAGTAATGGCTTAATTACTGCCACCTTAAAAGCCTGTGGTACATAGCCAACTAATAAAGATAGATTGATCATATTTAAGATCGAAGCATTAATTAATGGTAGGGCTTCCTTGAGCAGCCTGGTAGGAATGGGGTCTAATAGACATGTTGATGGTTTGGAGGAAGTAACTAATGAAAATAACTCAGACAGAACAATCGGAGAGAAAGAGTCTAACCAAATACCAGCATCACTGAAAGCAGCCAAAGATAACGATACGTCTTTGGGATGGTTATGAGTAATTTTTCTCTAATAGTTACAATTTTATTAGCAAAGAAAGTCATGAAGTCATTACTAGATAAAGTTAAAGAAATACTCGGCTCAATAGAGCTCTGACTTTTTGTCAGCCTGGCTACAGTGCTGAAAAGAAACCTGGGGTTGTTCTTATTTTCTTCAATTAGTGATGAGTAGTAAGATGTCCTAGCTTACGGAGGGCTTTTTTTATAGAGCAACAGACTCTTTTTCCAGGCTAAGTGAAGATCTTCTAAAATAGTGACACGCCATTTCCTCTCCAACTTACGGGTTATCTGCTTTAAGCTGCGAGTTTGTGAGTTATACCATGGGGACAGGCACTTCTGATTTAAAGCTCTCTTTTTCAGAGGAGCTACAGCATCCAAAGTTGTCTTCAATGAGGATGTAAAACTATTGACGAGATACTCTATCTCACTCACAGAGTTTAGGTAGCTACTCTGCACTGTGTTGGTATATGGCATTAGAGAACATAAAGAAGGAATCATATCCTTAAACCTAGTTACAGCGCTTTCTGAAAGACTTCTAGTGTAATGAAACTTATTCCCCACTGCTGGGTAGTCCATCAGAGTAAATGTAAATGTTATTAAGAAATGATCAGACAGAAGGGAGTTTTCAGGGAATACTGTTAAGTCTTCAATTTCCATACCATAAGTCAGAACAAGATCTAAGATATGATTAAAGTGGTGGGTGGACTCATTTACATTTTGAGCAAAGCCAATTGAGTCTAATAATAGATTAAATGCAGTGTTGAGGCTGTCATTCTCAGCATCTGTGTGGATGTTAAAATCGCCCACTATAATTATCTTATCTGAGCTAAGCACTAAGTCAGACAAAAGGTCTGAAAATTCACAGAGAAACTCACAGTAACGACCAGGTGGACGATTGATAATAACAAATAAAACTGGTTTTTGGGACTTCCAATTTGGATGGACAAGACTAAGAGTCAAGCTTTCAAATGAATTAAAGCTCTGTCTGGGTTTTTGATTAATTAATAAGCTGGAATGGAAGATTGCTGCTAATCCTCCGCCTCGGCCCGTGCTACGAGCATTCTGGCAGTTAGTGTGACTCAGGGGTGTTGACTCATTTAAACTAACATATTCCTCCTGCTGTAACCAGGTTTCTGTAAGGCAGAATAAATCAATATGTTGATCAATTATTATATCATTTACTAACAGGGACTTAGAAGAGAGAGACCTAATGTTTAATAGACCACATTTAACTGTTTTATTCTATGGTGCAGTTGAAGGTGCTATATTATTTTTTCTTTTTGAATTTTTATGCTTAAATAGATTTTTACTGGTTATTGGTGGTCTGGGAGCAGGCACAGTCTCTACGGGGATGGGGTAATGAGGGGATGGCAGGGGGAGAGAAGCTGCAGAGAGGTGTGTAAGACTACAACTCTGTTTCCTGGTCCAAACCCTGGATAGTCACGGTTTGGAGGATTTAAGAAAATTGGCCAGATTTCTAGAAATGAGAGCTGCTCCATCCAAAGTGGGATGGATTGTTGGGGAAAGTGTAGTGACACGGACCCACAACAGGGGGCGCAAATGAACGGTCAATAGATGAGCCAAAAGGTAACAATTTAATGTTGTGAATGTGCACAACGAATATACAGACAATCTCAGAATCTGATAGCAGTCAATACACAAAGGTGGGGTGTGGGCAGGCTCGAGGATAGAAGACGTCTGTCCTGAGAAGAGCTGGAACCACACGATTTCCGCCGCCACTGAACCTGGTGAATACTGGAGCCGCCAAGTCCCGAATTCCCAGGTGATCACGGATCTGGTACTGCTGGCGAGGAGCACAAACAGTGAGATGTGGGTGTGTGCACACCCAGTAACCAAAACAGTCAGAAGGTGGAAAGTCACCTCCACCCCTAATCACACACTCGTGCAGCTCCTGTTAACCACTTATCTGGTTGGGGTATGAAGCGAAGCCGTCGCTGTTCACACCAAACGCCAATCCAGCAGATAAGGCTCACAACAGGAAAGCGGCTGCAAAAAGAGTTCAGACTATGACACAGTTTTCAGTACAGCAGAGAATATTACCTTCACAGGTAGATGATATCTCAGCAATGAGGTGGAGATGACGTCCGGGTTTTATGGAGCAGTAAGATGAAGTGTAGATGGGTGACAGCTGTCATGAGATAATGAGTGACAGCTGTCACCCCCGGCTGTGTCCGTGGCGGCAGCGCCCTCTCGTGCCTGAAGCCCGCACTTCAGGCAGGGCGCCCTCTGGTGGTGGACCAGCAGTACCTCCTCTTCTGGCGGCCCACACAACATGGATGCCGTCTCTCCTAACAAGACCAGGTTTTCCCCAGAAGCTTTGCCAGTTATTTATAAAGCCCACCTCATTTTTTGGACACCACTCAGACAGCCAGCAATTCAAGGAGAACATGCGGCTAAACATGTCACTCCCGGTCCGATTGGGGAGGGGCCCAGAGAAAACTACAGAGTCCGACATTGTTTTTGCAAAGTTACACACTGATTCAATGTTAATTTTAGTGACCTCCGATTGGCGTAACCGGGTGTCATTACTGCCGACGTGAATTACAATCTTACCAAATTTACACTTAGCCTTAGCCAGCAGTTTCAAATTTCCTTCAGTGTCGCCTGCTCTGGTCCCCGGAAGACAACTGACTATGGTTGCTGGTGTCGCTAACTTCACATTTCTCAAAACAGAGTCGCCAATAACCAGAGTTTGCTCCTCGGTGGGTGTGTTGCCAAGTGGGGAAAAACGGTTAGAAATGTGAACGGGTTGGCGGTGTACACGGGGCTTCTGTTTAGAACTACGCTTCCTCCTCACAGTCACCCAGTCGGCCTGCTTTCCCGGCTGCTCGGGATCTGCTGGAAGGGAACTAACTGCGGCTAAGCTACCTTGGTCCGCACCGACTACAGGGGCCTGGCTAGCTGTAGAATTTTCCACGGTGCGGAGCCGAGTCTCCAATTCGCCCAGCCTGGCCTCCAAAGCTACGAATAAGCTACACTTATTATAAGTACCATTACTGCTAAAGGAGGCTGAGGAATAACTGAACATTTCACACCCAGAGCAGAAAAGTGCGGGAGAGACAGGAGAAGCCGCCATGCTAAATCGGCTAAGAGCTAGTAGCTGCGCTAAGCTAGCGGATTCCTAAAAACATGCAAAGTGAATAATGTGTAAATAATTTAGAGGTGATTCAGCAGAGGGAGTGTTTTAGTTAAGGCACGTGAAGATTACACTGTGAAACAAATCGTTATCTAGTTAACTAGATCAATCTAACTGCGCAGATTAAACAGCTAACAGATACAGCAAAACACCGCTGTGCTCCGGAACAGGAAGTGATACAATACAGTGAGTAATTCTTACCTACAATAGACCCAACAGGCTAAATGTGATGGGATCGAGGAAAATTTGAACTTTCTGAGATTTTGATACCACCTGAAACCCAAATGCTATGATTAACCAACATTGGCTGGTTTTTAAAAGGTTTTTAAAAATAGAATCCTGAGGTATGGTTTCAAGGCTGGCATTCCAAATAAAACTAACAAACAAATGTTAAGCATATTTTGGTGAGATATTTTCAGATATGACAGACTGGATGTTACAGTTACATGTTAGAATAACAATTTAATAAAAAACCCAATTCCACCAAAATATTGCCATCCAACACATTTTCACTCTTTCCTGGACATATGACAGTGCACCATGTGCAGGGTTTTCCTAGATCCCATCATATATTTTAGATATAATCAACAGTAGTATGAGCATTCAGCTTCATATTTTCAATCTTTTGTTTATTCAGGTTGAAGATTGTGGAAGCTCAAAAGATGACAGTGTCAATCATAAATAGTCCATCAATGTGTTTTTTTTTAAACTTATTAATTTAAAATCACAGACACAAGATACCAGAACTTTTCATTAGCAACACCAGCCCTTCCCTTGGAAGTGATAATAATAACATGATTTTATTCTGGGCCCGATGGCTGATTATCTATTTCATTACCGGTGTACTGAACCCCCCCCCAAAAAATAAAATAAAATAAAATCGGCGACACCGGCCCTAGCATGTACTGGTAATGAAATGTTGGCCTGCTAACCGTAGAGGCAAGGCTAATAATACACCATACCACCCTCCAAAATCATGTCATTGTATAATTATTGTAATACAGGGTGTTTTAAAAAATTTTATATCATTTGAGATAATATCTGAATAACTACATAATCTAGGCAAATGAAGCTAAACTAACTTAATGTTGATCACAATATGATTTATTCATCAAAATTTGAATGAGAAATTCACAGGTATGTGGATTTCATGAACAATTTCACAACTTTTCAATGTGCACCGCCTGTGACACGGCACACGTCAAGTTGGTTAACACGCCAAACTGTCATTGGAGGAATCTGGGTTTTCAGACTCGCTCTGCTTATAGGCTTCCTGGGGCTTTGCCAAAAAAATGTGTCTTGAACCTGTTTGACCATCTCTTTCAATACTGGTGGTCGTCCAGATCCTATTTTGACCTGCTCAGACAGACTTCCTCTTTTACCTTTTTTGCACAAATCTGCATTGTCGTTGGTGCATTTCTGGGGAATTATCACACAAATGCACGCAGCACAGTCTTGTTTGACTGTGTTTGAGCATACTCTAATGCACAAAAGGCCTTTTTCCTTTTCCAGTGAATGGCACTCCTACACTTGAAAAGAAAAAACATTATATATAGAATTTTGAGTTATTTCTACACATGCTGTTTGAAACCACTCGTAAAGTAAAGTAGATTACAAAATGATATAAATTTTTCTGAAACCCCCTGAATATTTAAAAAAACATTTGATAATTGCCTTCTTGAAGTTAGTGCACACCCTATGCTCAGAAACTGGTACCGCAACCACTACAAGTGAGCTTCTGCACACATATCAAACCCAGAGATTGTGCACATGCTCCACCCATAAAGTGGCTGCTCAATAGCCTCAAATTTGTGTGTTATTGCTGGAAAAGGAACTGAAGGGTGAGTCAAAACTGAAGGTATCAGTAGGCGAGCACGTTTGACATGTAGCCATGCAGCTGCTGGAGACCACATGCAGGCCAGATGTCACACAACACACTGGAGCCTGTCAGATCTCAGATCTGTGGACTTTCCCTGTGGCTGGGATCCATCCTCACTGCTTGGACAAACTGTCAGTAGCCTGTCCATGCAATGTCAATGCATGCCTGCATGTGGTTTCTTCTTCCGTCTTGTCTGTGCGCATGAGATGAATAAACTGGCACAACAAATGAGTGCAACCATAAACGCGCATGCAGGAGTGTGTGCACACGCTGGAATGTAGGTGTTGCTGTGTGCATGGGTTCATAGTATTGGTTTGTGTGCACTGCGGTCTTTGCTGGCCGCTGTTCATAAAGAGGTTACTGGGCTTTCCCCATTCACCACCAGAATACAAAACGCTCACCCACTCTGTTATACAATTTGCCCACCACACACCATTAATCTGCTGTCTGCATGTGTGTGTGTGTGTTTGTGCTTATCCGAGTTACCTAAGTGTACACAGCCTTCATCCATAAAATACAGTTTACTGTGTGCATGTGTGTATGTGAGGAACAAAAATGAAACTCGAAAAGGACTCAGTAGAGTGCATACACATGTCAGCTCCCTGCTTGTACTATTAAATAAAATAACGCAATGCTAAAATACCCTCGGTGGTATGAGCACTGTGTTCTTTATAACTTGTAGTTGTTTAGATCCTACTGTCTAACATACAATTTGTACATGTTCAATAAAGCCCCTCTATCTATCTATCTATCTATCTATCTATCTATCTATCTATCTATCTATCTATCTATCTATCTATCTATCTATCTATCTATCTATCTATCTATCTATGTTGTGCAAATCAAGGAATATTTGTAGGTCACCCTCTGTGCATTTGCAGGTATTAATGAGACAAATTTAACTCCACAGGAAGTTAGCTTAGTTAGCGTGCATGCTAATGTGTGCAAATTTGTTCCAGATGTGTTATTACATTCCAAAAACAGTGGTTTCAGTTTTAGAAATGTTTATTTCTTGCTAGCTTTTACATAACAAATGACAAAGAGGTTATATTAACACACAAATGAAACAGAGTTTTGCAGCTAGCTAAACCAGCCTGTGATGTCATAATGCTAACGTCTGCAAAATGTCATCTAAATCACTTCAGAGGTGTTATTAGGTTCCAAAAACAGCGGTTTCAGCTTTAGAAGCATTTATGTCTCGCTAGCTTTTACATAATATATGAGAAACATGTTGCACAAACACATAAATGAAGCGATTTTAAACAGACCTGCCATTGACGCTATGTGCAGCTCTACTCTGATTGGCTGTCACCCCCCCCCCCCCCCCAAAAAAAAACCCCAGAAAAGATTGAAACAGAAAGTGACATTTTAACCACTTAAAATACCTCTTAAAAAAGGTCAAGGTTAGCCATCTTTGAACTTGTCCAAGGTCTATGTCCCAAGAATGTTCCCTGTGAATTTCAAGACTTTGGCAGTAGTAGAACTGGACTTATGCTGAGCAAAGACAGACGGACAGACGGATGCAAAGCCTTCGCAATACCCGATGGCCATATTTGATGGCTTCGGGTAATAACGCAATGCTAAAATACCCTTGGCCGTATGAGCATAAAAATAGGAAACAGAATGTGACCTTTTGACCTCTTAAAATAGGTCAAGGTTAGCCATCTTTGAACTTGTGCAAGGTCTGTGTCCCAAGAATGTCCCCTGTGAATTTGAAGACCCTGGTAGTAACAGGACTGGACTCATGCTCAGCACAGACAGATGGACGAATGGACGGACACAAAGTCTTTGCAATACCTGATGGTCATATTTTGGCCTCGGGTAAAGATGTATATGGGTTCGTCCCACTCCACTGACAGTCAAACAAAGCAACACCTATTTGGAGATTAAAAATCATTAAAGTCATATTTTTCCAAAGCTTCAGAAAATCTTAGACATGCTCCTTGCATATTCCCCTCCAGTTTAACACCATAACTCAAGAACAATTAATGACCATCATCTTGTAAAATACTAATTCAAAAGGGCATATCATTTTAAAAAAGTGACATATATATGGGTACGTTTAATGCACTAGATCAATCCAAAAGGCATGTTTATCTTGCATATGTTATACAACCCCTGGCAAAAATTATGGAATCACCAGCCTCAGAGGATGTTCTGTTGTGTGTTGGGGGGTTTGGCTGGACATTTGGGTGTTCTTTTCTTTTCTTTGCTCTCCAGGTGTTATGCAAACTGATTTATTGTCTGTGGAGAAGGTGCTGGCAGAAGAGTCCTTCACCCTCATCAACGTAATGTGCAGCACCTGTGGATGGTGCTCTCGTGCAACCTTAAAGACTTTCAACTGAAGCAGATAATGAGATGGCGTTCTGCATTTAAGCCATGTGTGATTCAAGCAGAATTGCCGGGAACTCGACCTTGTGATGTTCGTTTGTGAGACGCTGAGGACCGCGCCTGGGTTTGACACATCGTGCCTGTGAAGGAGGACGGGTGAGGGACACATGCTGTCAGCACACATCAGAGGTGATTTGATTGTCTGAATAATTGTTAACAGTAATTTGGTATTTTGTTACGCAGTATATGTGAATATTGATGAGAGTTGTGCAGCTCGCTTCTCACTGCCGTGGCGTGCGGACAGATGATCCTCCACCTGTTGTGAGAAGCTGCTCATTTACATAAAGCTTAAATTCAGACCTGAATGTGTTGCTGATAGTGTGTGCCTTTGAAGGATATTGATTGTAGCTGCTGACTTACCTCACCTTTTCTATCCTTCGCAGAGTCGGTTTGTCGTGTCCACCTGGGGGGTGTTTGGCGGTGAACGTGGGTCCAGAAGCGCCGGGCTTCGATCCTTTTGGGCGCTGGAGAGCGCGCCGTCCTTCACTCCGCTAGACAGGCGCATTTACGTTTGTACACTTTGTATTGCACAGAAAGGGGAAAATAAATTGTTTTGTTATTGGAACCGCTTTCTGATTATTTAGCGCTGGGTTCAGTCAGACGCAGGTCCGCTCCTCAACCCGCGTCGACACATAACATGTTCATTCAGTTGTTTAATTTTGTAGAAAAAAAGCAGATCACAGACATGACACAAAACTAAAGTCATTTCAAAAGACAACTTTCTGGCTTTAAGAAACACTATAAGAAATCAAGAAAAAAAGATTGTGGCAGTCAGTAACGGTTACTTTTTTAGACCAAGCAGAGGAAAAAAATATGGAATCACTCAATTCTGAGGAAAAAATTATGGAATCACCCTGTAAATTTTCATCCCCAAAACTAACACCTGCATCATATCAGATCTGCTCGTTAGTCTGCATCTAAAAAGGAGTGAACACACCTTGGAGAGCTGTTGCACCAAGTGGACTGACATGAATCATGGCTCCAACACGAGAGATGTCAATTGAAAAAAAGGAGAGGATTATCAAACTCTTAAAAGAGAGTAAATCATCATGCAATGTTGCAAAAGATGTTGGTTATTCACAGTCAGCTGTGTCTAAACTCTGGACCAAATACAAACAACATGGGAAGGTTGTTAAAGGCAAACATACTGGTAGACCAAGGAAGACATCAAAGCGTCAAGACAGAAAACTTAAAACAATATGTCTCAAAAATCGAAAAATGCACAACAAAACAAATGAGGAACGAATGGGAGGAAACTGGAGTCAACGTCTGTGACCGAACTGTAAGAAACCGCCTAAAGGAAATGGGATTTACATACAGAAAAGCTAAACGAAAGCCATCATTAACACCTAAACAGAAAAAACAAGGTTACAATGGGCTAAGGAAAAGCATTCTTGGACTGTGGATGACTGGATGAAAGTCATATTCAGTGATGAATCTCAAATCTGCATTGGGCAAGGTGATGATGCTGGACCTTTTGTTTGGTGCCGTTCCAATGAGCTTTATAATGATGACTGCCTGAAGAGAACATGTAAATTTCCACAGTCATTGATGATATGGGGCTGCATGTCAGGTAAAGGCACTGGGGAGATGGCTGTCATTACATCATCAATAAATGCACAAGTTTACGTTGATATTTTGGACAATTGAAAGGATGTTTGGGGATGTTTCAAGATGATAATGCATCTTGCCATAGAGCAAAAACTGCGAAAACATTCCTTGTAAAAAGACACATAGGGTCAATGTCATGGCATAGGGTCAGTGTCAACGAGTAGATCTGATATGATGCAGGTGTTAGTTTGGGGGATGAAAATTTACAGGGTGATTCCATAATTTTTTCCTCAGAATTGAGTGATTCCATATTTTTTTACTCTGCTTGGTCTAAAAAAGTAACCGTTACTGACTGCCACAATCTTTTTTTCTTGTTTTCTTATAGTGTTTCTTAAAGCCAGAAAGTTGTCATTTGAAATGACTTTAGTTTTGTGTCATGTCTGTGATCTGCTTTTTTTCTACAAAATTAAACAACTGAATGAACATCCTCCGAGGCCGGTGATTCCATAATTTTTGCCAGGGGTTGTATACGTGTCTTCCACCTGCTCTACACTGCCACCTGGCTGGATGGATGCTGGAAATCAGCAGCAGTTGTAGTTTAATTTACCTGCCACCTGCAGGACCTGTGTGAGCTTGTTGTAGGGAATCATCTTATTGTCACATGCATGAAGGAAATTAAAAGCACATATAACCGAAGTTACATATCACTTGAAATGGACTTGTTTGTCTCTTTCATTTCAATTCAATTTATTTTCAATTTACTTTCCTTTATATAGCGCCAAATCACAACAGAGTTGTCTCAAGGCACTTCACACAGGTAAGGTCTAACCTTACCAACCCCCAGAGCAACAGTGGTAAGGAAAAACTCCCTCTGAGGAAGAAACCTCAAGCAGACCAGACTCAAAGGGGTGACCCTCTGCTTGGGCCATGCTACAAACATAAATTACAGAAATAATTCACAGAACAATTCACGGACGAATATACAAGAATTGCTGTTGGTGCACAGGACAGGAGGATCGCCAACACAAACACAACTCCCATCTCTGGATGGAGCTGCACCTTAAACAGAGAAAAAACAGAATCAGGCATCAGAAAGACAAAAAATACTGTATAATTTGCCAGCATTAATCAACAAGAAAAACAGAATATTAGGTGATCGCCGGCCACTAGCCCTAAGCTTCACTAAAAGACGCAGAATTTAGGTGAAGTTGAGGCCGCAGCCTGCTCCAATTACTAATAACATGAATTAAAAGAGTAAAAAGCGTAAACCAAAAACTGTACCAGTATGCTAGCCATATGAAAGGGAAAATAAGTGCGTCTTAAGTCTGGACTTGAAAGTCTCCACAGAATCTGATTGTTTTATTGACGCAGGGAGACCATTCCACAGAACAGGGGCATGAAAAGAGAAATCTCTGTGACCCGCAGACTTCTTATTCACCCTAGGGACACAACGTAGTCCTGCACCCTAAGAACGTAAAGCCCGGGCCGGTACGTAAGGTTTAATTAGGTCAGCTAGGTAGGGAGGTGCCATCCATCCATCCATTTTCTTCCGCTTTATCCGGAGTCGGGTCGCGGGGGCAGCAGCTCAAGCAAAGCTGCCCAGACCTCCCGATCCACACACACCCAGAGGGAGGTGCCAGTCCATGAATAATTTTATAGGTTAGTAGCAGAACCTTGAAAATCTGATTTCATTGGGACAGGAAGCCAGTGAAGAGACGCAAAATGGGTGTAATGTGGTCGAACTTTCTGCTTTCGTGTCAAAGGTCTGGCTGCAGCATTTTGAACCAATTGGAAACCCCTAATGCTAGACTGCAGTAAACCAGAAAATAGAACATTGCAGTAGTCCAATCTAGAAGAGATAAACGCATGGATGGCTGGATTTCACAGCCTTTTTCGAGGCTCCTAAGATTACCACTGAATGTACAGCTTTTCATCAAGCTGGAGGCCTTACAAACAAACCTAAAGATTACAGCAGAAATATCGTAGGGAATCTATGGTAGGGTGTAGTGCATCCTAAAATACTGCATTTTTTTTTTTTGTTTGTTTTTGTTTGGTCTCTGAAACCATTTCTGCACCTGTTGCCTTAAAAGAAAAGGAGTTCTTGCTTGTCTTTCAAATGGTGCATATATACTTACCTTGTCTTTTTAGGTTAAGAAGATTTGTAAAAATGCATTATTACAATACATAATTTAATTGGATAAACACCTTATTCATATGATCTCAGTCCAGACATGTCATCATGTTCTGTTTAATCAGTATGATGCAGGTGCAGGGTTTCTGGGATTTTATAATGAAAATATAACTATCTTCATCCCTGCAGTTTATCCTTGTGTGTCTCCACATTTACTACCAGAGGTGGGACGAAGTCACCAGCAAGTCACTCTCAAGTCATGAATCGGCAAGTCTCAAGTCAAGTCCCAAGTTAAGTCTCAAGTCATAATGACCACCAGTTGTTTGCATGCTGACTTGAGACTTGACTTGAGAGTGACTTGCTGGTGACTTCATCCCACCTCTGGTTACTACTGTATCTTGCAGACACACCTGCTATCATATACCTCCAATGTAGCTCCATCTGCAAAAGCTACACTTTCAATAAACATTCTTTTCTGAGGGATTCTCGTTTTTCAGGCTAACAGACTAAAGTAAACCTATTGCAGAAATACTGTGTTTTAGAGTCACATTTCAATAAAACATGGCCAAGTCCATCTTGGGAATGTGTAGCAAGTAATTTTTTTTTCTTCCAAGTGCTAAAAGTTAGCTAATTTAAAATGGCTTTTTGGATTTGTTGTTTCACAGTAAAAAGTGTATCAATGGCCAATTTAATGGCTTCTATTACAAAATTGCTTCAGAATTTTCACCAACTTCTGTTAGAACTCCATTATATTTGAGTAATCTCACAAACGAAGACCCAACCAACCAACAAACAGATGCAGATAGAAAAAAATGGCTTTGGTAGAGATAATGGGAGGTGTGTGTACATCTAAAATGATTCTGAAACATCTTATTCACAATTAATAGAATTCAGTTTGTTTCACTGAAATGGACTCGAAACAAACAAACATCTCTTAGCACTCGGAAGTAATATAAATTCCACAAGAAATGATAATGTGACTTCCAAGATTATGAGATTTGCAGTTGTTGTGGGGCTTAGGCAAAAGCCAAGGTATGTACCCTGTAAGGTGACTATTCAATATTCTGAAGGCCCACTGGTCCAAAGGTCCATCAGGCTGGATGTTGAGATGGCATTATACCCAACTGAGAAGCCCCTGAGAGACGGAGGAGCATGCAGGTGGACCACCTGGAGCTAAAGTGGACCACCTGGAGTCCACCTGGAGCTAAAGCTTCCCACTGTCGCCAAGTGCTTGCTCACAGGGGGTCGTTTTGACCGTTGGGGTTTTTCCATAATTATTGTATGGCTTTGCCTTACAATATAAAGCGCCTTGGGGCAACTGTTTGTTGTGATTTGGCGCTATATAAATAAAATTGACAGCACTTCCCTGCTGTGTGGTCAGAAGCTGAACGAGGACGAGCCATGGAGAAACTTTCAAATCCCGAGGCTGATTAGAGAACCGAGAACTAGAGAACCGAAAGGTGATGCTGCTGTTTTAAACAGTTTGCTAGCTAACTAGCTGACCGGCCTTCTTTATGGACCATCAGACCAGTGGACCTTTAGACCTTTGTATTAATGATGCCTCCCTCCCCCCCGCACCCCTGTAAAATGCAGTGAGTGATTGAATGAATGGTTCCATTTACTTGAAATTAACATGATAATGCAAAAACAAGAAATGCTATCTATTATATTTTATATCTCCAAGTAAAATGTGCATATAATGAGGAAAAACATTAAAATTTGATGCACCAGATCAACATAAAAAGAAAGTCTATGTTGCTTACGTAATATACTGTATACACCACCTGCACCTTGTTGCAGGGAACAGTCTTATCACATGCGTGGTGGAGATTAGGAGCAGGTGTGATTGAAATAAACTTCACAACATATTGACCTCCAGAGATGTTTGCATCAGTCATTTATGACTCTGTATGTATATTTGTGCGTCTGTCACTCTGTGTTGCATACGGACTGATACACAGAAAAATGAAAATTAAAAATGCATGCGTCCTCTGTGTTCTGTTGCTTTTTCCACCAAGAGTCACTGAAAAAGGTAAAAATAGATGAATGGTCTTCACACACCATAAGAGAAACTGAAACTTCAAACAGTTTGGGGAGCATGGCGGTTTTTCCGGCAAAATCTACTGACTTCTGAGTACATCTTTTGGTGGCAGGCTTTCATCCAGAGTGACTTCCTGAGCAGTACCATGACTGCACATGTTTGTTTGGAGCACGGGTGGCCCCAGTGGGATTCAAACCCATAATCACAGTCTTGATCTTTAAATTAGGAAGTGTATATACACAGTATTAAGCCATGAAGCCACATCCAATCAATCTTGAAATGTCAGGAGGGTGGAGTGTCCAGATGGACTGACTGTGGGTCACCTGGTTTTTACAAATCTGGTTACGGTTACACTTGCTGTGTGGACTTTAATCATCGGTTCACGTTAGGATGAGTTTACTGGCAGGACTGGGCAATCCTCAGGCACAGCCGGTGACCCTGACCACATGTGGAAGCGGTTAGGGCTGCACTGTTTTCAGATTCTACAATACAACACTAACGTGGACGCACTCCAGCCACAATGTTATCTTAAAGAATAGATTTTAGTGACATTTAGTTTAGCAGGTAACGTCGGGTAAATAAAAACGTTAATCACCTTTTGGAACAAATGTGGATCCTGGGTCATTTTAAATATTTTAAAGATGTGCCTCCCATTGAATTTCAGTTTATAAGGACTTTGGTGACTCTGAATTGACTGTAGGTATGAGTGAGAGCGTGAATTCGCCCTATTGCGTTTAAAATCCCACAAATCTTTGGAGAGGTCGCTGCGCTGCGAGATCTCAGTAACACTGAGAACTGCATTGAGACGCTCTGATCACGCAGCACTTTAACCGCTGCACACGGACAACACCATTAACATCGCAACATAAAACTATTTTTATATTGTGCCTAAAACTCTCATGAATATATTCTCTGGGTTTATAGACGTTGTTATTGTGTTTGTTTTATTTAACAAGCGAGAATCACAGGCTGTCTCTCTGTTATTTTCAGTGGGAGCTGCTGTGATCTACGCTCACTTCCTGATCATGTCGTTCTGGGGGAAAATGAAGTTTGCTCTTTAACATCTTGATTATTGTTCTTTACAACACTATTTGTCCTGTTTGTTCCAGACTAATATATATAATATGTCTGAAATTCGGTTTCCATTTATTAAATTCCACGCAGATTAAACGTAGCAGACACGGATTATTTGTTATAATTGTTTTAGCAAGTTTTCAGGGTGTCATGCATGCAGTCTCTTATTAACGTGATGAAAAGCATAAAAAATATATATTTTTGTAGTATAGTATTCATTTACAATTGTCATCATGTGGATTCTCTATGTTGTTTTAACTGCAGTGACTCTCTGGCGCACAAGGGATTATGGGATACATGAAAACCCTGGATTGATGGTTTTAGAGTATCCCAGAATCCTTTGTGCGCTGGGGAGGGAGGCTTGATAATAGGTCAGCTTAATGCTAATTTTAACATTGAAAATGCCATAGACATGCTAACGCGTTAGCATTGGTCCCGTTTTTAAGTTATAAAATACAACTATCAACTGTTTCAGAAGACCATAACAGGTTGGTTTAACATAAAAAAGGTAAATATTACTCACAGGCATATGCTCTTTAGAGTTTTAGCAGGGAAAAATTAAGATTAAGCAAAATCAATCAATCAATTCAATCAATTTTTTTTTTTATATAGCGCCAAATCACAACAAACAGTTGCCCCAAGGCGCTTTATATTGTAAGGCAAGGCCATACAATAATGATGTAAAACCCCAACGGTCAAAACGACCCCCTGTGAGCAAGCACTTGGCTACAGTGGGAAGGAAAAACTCCCTTTTAACAGGAAGAAACCTCCAGCAGAACCAGGCTCAGGGAGGGGCAGTCTTCTGCTGGGACTGGTTGGGGCTGAGGGAGAGAACCAGGAAAAAGACATGCTGTGGAGGGGAGCAGAGATCGATCACTAATGATTAAATGCAGAGTGGTGCATACAGAGCAAAAAGAGAAAGAAACAGTGCATCATGGGAACCCCCCAGCAGTCTACGTCTATAGCAGCATAACTAAGGGATGGTTCAGGGTCACCTGATCCAGCCCTAACTATAAGCTTTAGCAAAAAGGAAAGTTTTAAGCCTAATCTTAAAAGTAGAGAGGGTGTCTGTCTCCCTGATCTGAATTGGGAGCTGGTTCCACAGGAGAGGAGCCTGAAAGCTGAAGGCTCTGCCTCCCATTCTACTCTTACAAACCCTAGGAACTACAAGTAAGCCTGCAGTCTGAGAGCGAAGCGCTCTATTGGGGTGATATGGTACTACGAGGTCCCTAAGATAAGAAGGGACCTGATTATTCAAAACCTTATAAGTAAGAAGAAGAATTTTAAATTCTATTCTAGAATTAACAGGAAGCCAATGAAGAGAGGCCAATATGGGTGAGATATGCTCTCTCCTTCTAGTCCCCGTCAGCACTCTAGCTGCAGCATTTTGAATTAACTGAAGGCTTTTTAGGGAACTTTTAGGACAACCTGATAATAATGAATTACAATAGTCCAGCCTAGAGGAAATAAATGCATGAATTAGTTTTTCAGCATCACTCTGAGACAAGACCTTTCTGATTTTAGAGATATTGCGTAAATGCAAAAAAGCAGTCCTACATATTTGTTTAATATGCGCTTTGAATGACATATCCTGATCAAAAATGACTCCAAGATTTCTCACAGTATTACTAGAGGTCAGGGTAATGCCATCCAGAGTAAGAATCTGGTTAGACACCATGTTTCTAAGATTTGTGGGGCCAAGTACAATAACTTCAGTTTTATCTGAGTTTAAAAGCAGGAAATTAGAGGTCATCCATGTCTTTATGTCTGTAAGACAATCCTGCAGTTTAGCTAATTGGTGTGTGTCGTCTGGCTTCATGGATAGATAAAGCTGGGTATCATCTGCGTAACAATGAAAATTTAAGCAATACCGTCTAATAATACTGCCTAAGGGAAGCATATATAAAGTGAATAAAATTGGTCCTAGCACAGAACCTTGTGGAACTCCATAATTAACTTTAGTCTGTGAAGAAGATTCCCCATTTACATGAACAAATTGTAATCTATTAGACAAATATGATTCAAACCACCGCAGCGCAGTGCCTTTAATACCTATGGCATGCTCTAATCTCTGTAATAAAATTTTATGGTCAACAGTATCAAAAGCAGCACTGAGGTCTAACAGAACAAGCACAGAGATGAGTCCACTGTCCGAGGTCATAAGAAGATCATTTGTAACCTTCACTAATGCTGTTTCTGTACTATGATGAATTCTAAAACCTGACTGAAACTCTTCAAATAGACCATTCCTCTGCAGATGATCAGTTAGCTGTTTTACAACTACCCTTTCAAGAATTTTTGAGAGAAAAGGAAGGTTGGAGATTGGCCTATAATTAGCTAAGATAGCTGGGTCAAGTGATGGCTTTTTAAGTAATGGTTTAATTACTGCCACCTTAAAAGCCTGTGGTACATAGCCAACTAACAAAGATAGATTGATCATATTTAAGATCGAAGCATTAAATAATGGTAGGGTTTCCTTGAGCAGCCTGGTAGGAATGGGGTCTAATAAACATGTTGATGGTTTGGATGAAGTAACTAATGAAAATAACTCAGACAGAACAATCGGAGAGAAAGAGTCTAACCAAATACCGGCATCACTGAAAGCAGCCAAAGATAACGATACGTCTTTGGGATGGTTATGAGTAATTTTTTCTCTAATAGTTAAAATTTTGTTAGCAAAGAAAGTCATGAACTCATTACTAGTTAAAGTTAATGGAATACTCAGCTCAATAGAGCTCTGACTCTTTGTCAGCCTGGCTACAGTGCTGAAAAGAAACCTGGGGTTGTTCTTATTTTCTTCAATTAGTGATGAGTAGAAAGATGTCCTAGCTTTACGGAGGGCTTTTTTATAGAGCAACAGACTCTTTTTCCAGGCTAAGTGAAGATCTTCTAAATTAGTGAGACGCCATTTCCTCTCCAACTTACGGGTTATCTGCTTTAAGCTACGAGTTTGAGAGTTATACCATGGAGTCAGACACTTCTGATTTAAAGCTCTCTTTTTCAGAGGAGCTACAGCATCCAAAGCTGTCTTCAATGAGGATGTAAAACTATTGACGAGATACTCTATCTCCCTTACAGAGTTTAGGTAGCTATTCTGCACTGTGTTGTTATATGGCATTAGAGAACATAAAGAAGGAATCATATCCTTAAACCTAGTTACAGCGCTTTCTGAAAGACTTCTAGTGTAATGAAACTTATTCCCTACTGCTGGGTAGTCCATCAGAGTAAATGTAAATGTTATTAAAAATGATCAGACAGAAGGGAGTTTTCAGGGAATACTGTTAAGTCTTCTATTTCCATACCATAAGTCAGAACAAGATCTAAGATATGATTAAAGTGGTGGGTGGACTCATTTACTTTTTGAGCAAAGCCAATAGAGTCTAATAATAGATTAAATGCAGTGTTGAGGCTGTCATTCTCAGCATCTGTGTGGATGTTAAAATCGCCCACTATAATTATCTTATCTGAGCTAAGCACTAAGTCAGACAAAAGGTCTGAAAATTCACAGAGAAACTCACAGTAACGACCAGGTGGACGATAGATAATAACAAATAAAACTGGTTTTTGGGACTTCCAATTTGGATGGACAAGACTAAGAGACAAGCTTTCAAATGAATTAAAGCTCTGTCTGGGTTTTTGATTAATTAATAAGCTGGAATGGAAGATTGCTGCTAATCCACCGCCCCGGCCCGTGCTACGAGCATTCTGACAGTTAGTGTGACTCGGGGGTGTTGACTCATTTAAACTAACATATTCATCCTGCTGTAACCAGGTTTCTGTTAGGCAGAATAAATCAATATGTTGATCAATTATTATATCATTTACCAACAGGGACTTAGAAGAGAGAGACCTAATGTTTAATAGACCACATTTAACTGTTTTAGTCTGTGGTGCAGTAGAAGGTGCTATATTATTTTTTCTTTTTGAATTTTTATGCTTAAATAGATTTTTGCTGGTTATTGGTAGTCTGGGAGCAGGCACCGTCTCTACGGGGATGGGGTAATGAGGGGATGGCAGGGGGAGTGAAGCTGCAGAGAGGTGTGTAAGACTACAACTCTGCTTCCTGGTCCCAACCCTGGATAGTCACGGTTTGGAGGATTTAAGAAAATTAGCCAGATTTCTAGAAATGAGAGCTGCTCCATCCAAAGTGGGATGGATGCCGTCTCTCCTAACAAGACCAGGTTTTCCCCAGAAGCTTTGCCAATTATCTATGAAGCCCACCTCATTTTTTGGACACCACTCAGACAGCCAGCAATTCAAGGAGAACATGCGGCTAAACATGTCACTCCCGGTCTGATTGGGGAGGGGCCCAGAGAAAACTACAGAGTCCGACATTGTTTTTGCAAAGTTACACACCGATTTAATGTTAATTTTAGTGACCTCCGATTGGCGTAACCGGGTGTCATTACTGCCGACGTGAATTACAATCTTACCAAATTTACGCTTAGCCTTAACCAGCAGTTTCAAATTTCCTTCAATGTCGCCTGCTCTGGCCCCCGGAAGACAATTGACTATGGTTGCTGGTGTCGCTAACTTCACATTTCTCAAAACAGAGTCGCCAATAACCAGAGTTTGATCCTCGGCGGGTGTGTCGTCGAGTGGGGAAAAACGGTTAGAGATGTGAATGGGTTGACGGTGTACACGGGGCTTCTGTTTAGGGCTACGCTTCCTCCTCACAGTCACCCAGTCAGCCTGCTTTCCCGGCTGCTCGGGATCTGCCAGGGGGGAACTAACGGCTGCTAAGCTACCTTGGTCCGCACCGACTACAGGGGCCTGGCTAGCTGTAGAATTTTCCACGGTGCGGAGCCGAGTCTCCAATTCGCCCAGCCTGGCCTCCAAAGCTACGAATAAGCTACACTTATTACAAGTACCATTACTGCTAAAGGAGGCCGAGGAATAACTAAACATTTCACACCCAGAGCAGAAAAGTGCGGGAGAGACAGGAGAAGCCGCCATGCTAAATCGGCTAAGAGCTAGTAGCTACGCTAAGCTAGCGGATTCCTAAAAACACGCAAAGTGAATAATGTGTAAATAATTTAGAGGTGATTCAGCAGAAGGAGTGCTTTAGTTAAGGCACGTAAAGATTACACTGGGAAACAAATCGTAATCTAGATCGTAACAAAGAACTAACGAAGCAGCAGATCGAAGATTGAAGCACTGCTTCATTGGTTCGAGGTTCAAAGCAAAGCAGAAATGCTTGATTACAGACCTGCTGCAGGTTTAGACATTGAATGAGTGGACTTTGGGCAAAACAGCACCCACACCTTCACGTCAGTTGATTTACGGACAGATCAACAGAAGACCATTGGACCATGCTGACAGAATGCACTCTTATTACAAACCCCAAATTAAAAAAAGTTAGAGCAATATGGAAAATGCAAATGAAGGAGGAAAAATGCAGTGATTGTTACATTTACTTTGACTTCTATTTCATTGCAGACAGTGTAAACCCAAGATATTTTGTACTTTGTGTGGTCAACTTTATTTTATTTGCTAATATACATCCATTCCTACATTTCAGGCTTACAACACATTCCAAAATAAGATGTGATGGTGGCAAATTAGGACTGGTAATGAGAGAAAAACAAACAAACCAAAAAATCAGATAATGACATTATTTTAAACAGATGTCATCATCTCACTGTAATTATGATTTGGTATGAAACAGTATCCACACTTCCGATAATCCAGTAACAGATAATTATCAAACATAACATTTTCATTATCGGATTATCTTTTTAGATAAATTTAAAAACCATCATCAGACTAATTATCTTCCGATGAATTGCCGTCCAATAACTTTTAGACCAATAACGTAATAAACTAAGTTGAACAGTGGAAAACATTTTTAAAACTATTAAAGCAGTTGAAACCTACCTGTTGAACGTGTCCTAACATATGTTGTTTTATCCTCTGTAAGCAAAGAACTGGAGACCCCCCCCCAAAAAAATCACCTTTAACACCATACTGATATAATCGCAATATCACCAATTCAAACAGTACAAATCGTGTATAAAGCAATAAACAATTTACTTCCAGCAAATATTAAAAAAATGTTTTTTAACAGATCAGGGGATTGCAGTCTGAGGGGGAAATTTAATTTAAAGCATCAGTGGGCACGAACAACATTAAAAGGTTTCTGTATTTCTGTCTGTGGGGTGAGGATGTGGAACAGATTGGGAGTGGGGCTCAAGCAATGTCCAAGCATGAACCAGTTCAAACAGCGGTACAAAAATATGTTTTTTTCTAGGTATAGGGAGGAGGAAGGGTAATGAGGGTTAGGGTGTTTTTGTTTTTTGCTTCGGCTTGTAAATATATAGTATTTTGTATGTAAGTAGGTATGTGTAGGTGTATATTTATGTTTGTGTATATATGTGTGTATATGTGTGTATATATATATGTGTATGTATATATATGTATATGTGTGTGTATATGTGTGTGTATATGTATATATATATATATATATATATATATATATTGATATATATATATATATATATATATATATATATATAGATAGATATAGATATATATATATATATTGATATATATTGATATATATATATTGATATATATTGATATCGGTTTAGGTGTGTAGGAATCTATGTGTATATGTGGCAAAGGGTATAACTGGTTGTGGGGAAGAAGGGGTACGGATAAATAAGCTGATGCTTCACCCTACCCCTTTTCGGACATGTTGGGTACACAGTAGGAACTTTTTTGTTGTTGTAGTGAAAATATCAGATATGTTTTCCTTTTAAAGTAATGTGCTAATTTTTAAGGTTTTGTGAGCACATGCTGTGCCAGGCAGCAATGCATTATGGGTAGCATATGGTAATCTCAGACGTTCACGACAAGACAAATGCATTTCAGACACACTGTTCAGGCTCCACGGATAACAGCATTAACCTCTAGTGCCTAAAACTCTCGTGAATATATTCTCTGGGTTTATAGACGTTAGTGTATTTGTATTTGTTAAATTCCACGCATCTTAAAAGTTAAATGTAGCAGACACGGATTATCTGGAATTTTGTTTGGCAAGTTTTCAAGGCCGCTACTGCCATCTACTGGCCAGTAGTGTTCATGGCAGTATTCGCCCCAAGAAGTACTAAGCGTCTGGGTACCAGTAGATGGTAGTGTAACCCGGTTATATCAGATAGTGGTCAAATCAACTTTTTGGCTTTTTTTTCTACAAATTAAGTTTAAAAACAAAACAACAACAACAAAAAACATTACAAGACAGCTCTGCGGTTGGATGCATGAAGCTCTTCAGCAGTAGGAGGTGGTCGTGAGATGTTAAAGCTTGTTACTCCACAATGCAGGACGCGCGATTAACCTGAAACTTGGTCCAAAAAATTCTCGCATGAATGAAAAATCATCTGAAAAATGGCCAAAACACGCACACTGTAAAGCCAACATTTATGTGTCAAGATAAGGCTTTTCAGAACTGACCACTTTGTTGTCCTTTGTTTTATCTGTTTTCATTATTTATTATTGCATTTTAACCTGTGAAGTGCTTTGTGACTTATGTCTGTGAAAGGCACTATATAAATAAATTTACTTACTAATATTGAGTGCACGTTTTACAACATCATAAAAGTTTTAAAACATGCACACATCATCAAACGTGTGCACGGCATTAAAACATGCGCACATTCTCTCCACATGCAAAACATTTTGCGATGACACTTCCAGGGCTCCGTAAAAATGCCTGTTTTTACAAATAAAATGGAATATTTTACAAAAGCACATTTATCTTTAAACCAACACACGACACATTACAGTTTTTCTCCATTGGTTTGGCTCATTTCTTGAAACTGAGATGACATTCCTATAAGGTGGCCAAACAGACTTACAGTTCTTCGCAACACTTCAGATAACCAGCAAAATGTCATATGTCTCCCAAAATGTTCATTCTTGCTTCAAAATGAAGTCCCTCTCCCATATAAATAGTATCATAAAAATGGCATAGATCCTTCTCAATTGCTTTGGCACATTTTCTTTCATGTCGTCCTCCTGTCAAAATAAACTGGACGGTGCAGCACAACTACATGGATCCTCATCACATGCTCATATTGCTCCAAAAACAGTTTACCCATGTGTCAAAACTAAATTCCTTTCTCACACAAATCATCAGTGCCCCCAAAATGCATTGTCCCTTTGGCATTGTGTAAGTACTGCAAGTCAAAATGCTTAGATGTTTTGTCTTTATGGCAGAGGTCTAGCTAAAGGAATACAGTTTTCACACCACACACACTGCACTCATTCTGCTGAGGAAATTGTAACTATTTTTATTCACAAGTAAATTTCTACACATTACTGTAGGTAGGAAAGAAAAAAATACAAAGGAAAATGTATACAAAATATAAAAACCTGCAAAAACAAAACACATTACAGTATGTAAAAAAACAGTCAAGCATCACAAATAAAATACAGTAACATTCTGACTACTCTGTCATTCCCCTCTCTCTCCTGGTCACCCTCCTCATCTTCCTGGCCATCCATCCGCTGCAGTCTGTATGGCCATAAATTCTCATCAACATCGCATCTGATGTGTTCTCTAGCAATGCACTGTGGGAAGAAGCGCCGTGAATGCCTGAGCCATCCTCTACACTGATCGCCTGTTATATCATCACAGGCAGCATCCATCGCATTGAGGAGGGACCTCTGGTTCTGAGCATGATGTTCATACACTCTCCATCTCCAAGCGGAAAAAAAATTCCTCAATAGGGTTAAGGAATGGAGAATATGGAGGTAGTGGGACATTATGCATCCCTGGATGCGTGTCGAACCATGCCCTGATGCATGGGCCACGGTGAAAGCTGACATTGTCCCACACAATGACAAACTGGGGTAGGTGGGGCCCTTCGAGTCCCCTCTCATTTTCTGGAACTAAATCCAGATACAAACGGTCCAGGAAATGGAGGAGATTCTCAGTGTTGTATGGGCCCAAGCTTGCCATGTGTGTGGCCACACCATTTTCAGATATAGCCGCACACATGGTAATATTTCCCCCCCGCTGGCCGGGGACATCCACTGTGGCCAATGATGTTTCGGCCACGCCTGCGGCCCTTGGCCAGGTTGAACCCTGCCTCATCAACAAATACTAGGATATGGGGGGTTTCATTCCCCTCTAGTGCCAGGATTCTCTACAAAAGAGAAAAATAAACCAAATCAGTCATATAGATGGGTCACACGGTCACAGCAGTAATACTCTTCACAAAGTCAATATAACAGACTGTGGTTCCAAACCTAGAGTGCAGGCATATGCAGAGGTTCTGCAGGTAGTTTTCTGACACAAATAGAAGGGAGACATAATGATGACAGTGGTCTGTTACAGTTCTTTGGCAAAATGCTGTGGTCAGATACTGTATTGTAAAGCTGGATTCCAAAGGTAAAGAGGATACTGGTAACCCTCAGAAATTGGAACCTCTGCATAGTGTAGGCTATACAAACTGATAGACCATGAATAATTGGCTTACCTGCACATACTGGTACCACAGCTCTTTCACTCTGTCTGTGTTCCGTTCGAATGGTACTCTGTAGATCTGCTTCATGGTCATGAGGTTTTTCTTTAGTACCTGGTCTATTGTGGATATGCTGATGGAGTTGATGTTTTGGAAGACTGTGTTGTTTTGGAGGATTGTGTCACGGATCTGCGTCAGTGTGATTGCATTATTTGCAATGACCATGTTGCAGATCTCTCCTTCTTGGCGATCGGTGAGCAGTCGTCTTCTCCCACCTATATGACGCTGTCGCCCAATCCTGCTCATAGATACAGACAACATGACTATTTGTAGTGTTTATCTTATGTCTTTGTTACATATTGTCAACCACTGTAATGACTGTATTGCGTACTGCTTCATTCTGCTATCATTCTATAGCTTTTGTAGGCTACTGTACTTACAAATGCACTGCAATACTACTGTAAACTGCAACGCTGTATTTTGTCTAATTTACAGTACAACCATATTTTGTTTGTCATGCTACAATAGTGTGCTGTATCATACTGTGACATTGAGGTGAGATTTTGCAGTAGCCTATGGGCCCACACACACACTGAATCAAACACGGTAACAGTACAGTAAGGCTTTCTTAGAGAATTCTGTAGTTCTGTCATTGCCTGAGTGCATACCTGTTTTCCCGGCGAAAGGTTTGTATGATGGAGGAGACTGTGGAGCGTGGCACATTAGGCTGCACTCGGCGCCCTGCCTCTGCCATTGTGAGGCGATGGTTGACTACATGGTCAGTAATGGTGGCCCGAATTTCATCCAGGACAGGATGATGTCTGCGAACTCGTCTTCCTCCTATTCCACCACCACAAACCCTCACTCCTCCTCTTCCTACTCCTCTACCACTGCGCAACCCCAGTCCTCCGCTTCCCGCTCCTCTACCACCACGCACCCTCAATCCTCCTCCTCCTCTTGCTCTTCCTTCTCCTTATCTTCCTCTTCCCCTTCCTCCAGGTGGAGGTTGGCCTTGTACTTGCGGTCTCTCCATGTTGACACTGGAAAAAGTACTAGCACCAGGCCAAGCTTTATATATACAGCAATGCCAGCATTCAAAATCATAGACAACACCTGTCAGGTAACGCAACAAACTGATGGATTTGTCATCTGTAATGTGGGACACTCCTCCTCGTCAAAACCTGCTTTCACCTGTTACCTACTCACCTGATTGTCATGAATGTATGAAATGTTGCAAAATATATGTGCTGTATTGTATTCCAATTTCTTAACTAATTTTGACAATTGAGCAGACTATTCTGCAGATGATGACTTATACGATGAAATTGTGCTGACATGCTTTGGAGAGAACAACCATTACACTGAGAACCAACCAATTGGGATAGATCAGCAAGATGCACTTTTTTGGAAAATGTTCTAAATGTAGGCTGATTGTGTTAAATGTAGGCCACTTGTACATAACCATTTGCAAAGATGTACTAAGTGCTTGGAACATGTACAAGGCATTTGAAATGTGATGAAAGCAATGAGAAATGCCATTCTGTTCTGAGAAACCGCAAGTTTGTTTGGGGATTTGTCCATGTCATTTTGAGAATGTCATCTCAGTTTCAAGAAATGAGCCAAACCAATGAAGAAAAACTGTAACGTGTTGGTTTGCATAATGAATGACTGAACCAATTAGTGTTTAGCAGAGGCACTTTTACCCAGAATGCTTTGCGGTCTGTGTTTGTTACAAAACCTCAGAATTAGTGCCTTATTCAACATTAAAAGATATATGTTATATTTTAACTTTGTACAAATGACAGAATTGACATTAATGGAGTTATTCTATCAGTATTTTCACAAAACCATAAGTTAGTATGACTTTATTTTTCAAGACCTCCGCCTGACCGGAGCGTTGTAATTGATAGAGAACTGGTCTTATGCCTGCTCTGTAGGTGCTGCTGTAAACAAGCGCTTCCAGTAGGGGCAGTATGTTGAAAGAAAAATGATGATTATGATTAGTAGAGAGCTGATTTTGTGGGTGCTCTCAGGGTTCATCTGTGCTATGTTCTACAGGGGGCAGCATAGTCAAACATTCTGGCTCATTCTTTGGGTTTTTTATTGCTTTTGATGCTTTCAGAAGCGATTGTGTTAAAAATTAATTTCAGCTTCTTAGTAATTGCAAATGTACCAGAGACAACACCGGAATTTATCGGTTATCGATTATCTGTAACGTCCGATACATTTTTGGGTGGTTTATCTGTTTATCTTTATCAAAGATAACTTTTCAGGTATCTTGTTATCTGTTATCGAAGTTAATTTTTTGGATCTGTGCCCACCACTGTCGGTAGCTGACTACAGACTCACAGATGAGGAGTGAGACATGTTCCATGAGTGTTGGGACATCCTGTTCTTCATATGGATTGTATTGTTTTTACCGATAATTTTATTCACTCATGGTGGAAAAGCAGGTTCGATGCACGATCGTCATGCTCTGCTTGTGATTTGAGACTCAGTGAATCCTGAGCTGGTGTCATTATTGGGTCCATGGGGCTTTTTATCGCTTATGGTACATTTTCTCTCTGTTACTTATGTGCTTGGGTTTTGGTGAAAGGATTTCTCTTGTCTGGTGTGGGTCCTTGGTGATGGGCGTGTCTCTCCTCCCTTCCTGCTTGCCATGCCCCATTCAGACTTCAGACTTCAGACAACTTTATTGATCCCAAAAAAGGGCAATTACGTTTACACTCCAGTTACCTCAGAATACAGCAATTAATCCACAATTGTTACTTGTTTACCGTAATAATGGCACACATCAAAATTAAAGACAACACATCAGTGCTTAATTTGTAAATCATTAGGTACTGGAATGTAAAGTACATATGACAGCACGGCGATGACGAGATGGACAAAGGTCCCGGAACACACAGAAAAACAACATGTGAATGGCCACTTCTAGAGCTGTGGCACTTAAAAGCCTCAATTTCAGACAACATCCCTTTTATAAATGCTATTATGACAACAATTAACCAATATTTAGGTTATACTCTGCAGGGTGCATGCAACTGTCCTCACCAGGAGGGACTTAACATGTCTACGAGTAAAACATTTAAAAAAAATCAGAGCTTACAAAAGGTTACACAAATCTTCCATTTTTATTTAAGGATTGGCACAGCGGCCTACAAATACAAAGTATGCTCACCACTTAGTTGTTCAAAATACTGATCCGCTGCTGTATCGTCGGTATCAGCCATGGCCGTGGCTAGCTGTCCATGAACCTGCAGGCTAGCTGTTGAGGCGGTAGCCATACTTGCTTCATCACTTGCCTTGTGACTGCTAGCATGACCAGTGATGCTGCTGCACCCATCGCCGGTTGCTTTAAGTAGTTTTGAGGCATCTCCCTCTTCCTTTTTCTTAAAAAAGGACATCAAATTCATCTGTCGTTTAGACATGTTGTTTTTGTTATTGGAAATGAAACACCATTCATTTTTTCCTCTCGATTCGGTTGCTCCTCACGTGTGAATTTTCTAGGTTTCCGTTTTGTACCTGTTGGAGTGTGGTTTGTGTGCCAAGCAACAAATCTCCGACTCTCAAATAACGTTGAGTTTTAATAAACGACATGAACTTATGAAGATTTGTTATTTAAATAAAATGTATCAATTTATTTTATACATTTTAAAACGTGTTTCATATAAATATTTTTTTTTTATTCACGAGAGGTGCCGGATCAGCCCAAATAAGTCCCAGAACACGGGGGGGTCAAAATCAAGAGGTGCCGGATCCTGTTCTGGCAACACATATACATTTGACATTGTTTATGTGCACTAAACGTGAAGCAGTCCGTCATCCAAATTGAGACAAAGTGGATGAAGGCCGCTGCAACTGGAGTCGCGCTGCCGCTAGCTTTTGGGGAACGGGGTCCTGACACAGCTAAAAACCGCGCAGCCCCCGGAGGGGAAAGGGGTGGCGTGAGCGGTGGCCGGGATGGGGTGTGTAAGGAGATGCGACCGCCCTCGTCGGAGTCCCAAGCTGATGTTCCTGAACCTTTCTCACACACCTGTCTTGTATTTCCTCATTATCATTCCTCCTATAGAAGTCACTCCCTTTTCCTCTTTCAGTTGTGAGATTGTTGTGCCTGGTGCCTCTTTCAAGCTTTTGTCGTCTGAGTATCCTCGTCCTGGTTTTGCTTAACTGTGTATCCACCTGTCTGCCTGTTTTTGGATCCTGTCTCTGCCTAATGCTTCGTCTGCTGGTGCTATTTTTTGACTGCCTTTTTGTGTACCGAACCCCGCTTGGTTTGGCATTAAACTCTGTTAAGCTGACTCCTGAATCTTGCATTTGTGTCCAACCTCTTGGTGCCGTCGGTCTTTTCTGTGCTGTGGATCTGGGGAAGGTCCACTGGTCCTAGAATCTACTGGTCCGAACCTCTTTATGTTATTTGATGGTGTATATTACAACCCCAAACTGATTTTAAAGTTCACCCTAACCCCTAAACCTAACCCTAACCAGGACTACTGTACCCTAGGATTAGTGTACCATAGAAATATTGGACCCTAGGACTAGTGGGAAGTTCCCGTGGGTCTTGTGTTGGTTATGGCCTGCTCAGTTTAACAGGATGAGTAGGACCCAGATCCATCCAAATTAAGGGGCTTCTATATTAGAGTGGATAAGAAGCCAATAAGTAGATGTGGCTTCAAATTCATTCATGTTACCTGTCTGTGTCCTTGGACAAGACACTTAATCAACATTGACTCAGTCCATCCAGCTGTGTTGGAGTGGCATCCCATCCAGGGGAGTAGTAGACACTCATCTGCTTGACGCTACTGAATCCAGAGATAAGCACGGGCACCAACGGGCCTCAGAGCCTACAATATAAAGGACTTCTTATATATTAGACCAGCCTGCTGGTGGCTTTTGTAGCCATCTGGTCTTACTTCATTCGTGGGACGTGTGCGGTACTCGTGGCTGAGAAAGAAAATGTGAAAGGAGGGCAATGATTTTGCAGAGCTTCACCCGCTGGTCTGTTTTGCAAAACTGAAGGCTGACATATAACATTCAGATGGCGTTAATAAATGCTCGACCGTCACCAAACAAAACTTTTGTTTTAAAAGATTTTTGTAGTTCCCACAGCCTGAATTTTCTACGGCTCACAAAGATGTGTTTGAGTGAAGGTGAGTCCATTCTGTTGGTCAAACCTTCTCCCCTGAATTGTATTTTTTTTTTTTAACACACCTCGAGGAACAGACAGGAGAGGAGGCGTGGCCTCGGTTTTTAGAAGCACTTTTAACTGTCAGCAGATTTTATGTTTGTCTGTCCCGAGTTTTGGGGTGCAGGTCTTTAAAGTGAAGCACTGTTTTCTGTGTGCTTATTTACACACAAATTTTAGCCCTGAATTTGCAGACTTATTGATTGACTGGTTTCATGCTGCAGTGTGACAGATTTGTAATTAAGCGCGATTGTTTTAATATGCATGTATTGTCAGGACAAGCTGCTGGCTTGGGACCTTTTAAATATTATTAATTCTTTAAAATTTTCACAGTCTGTGACTCGTCCAGCACAAGAACAAGGATATACAACAGACACAGTTTTATCTTATTGATTTCAATCAGGGACATCTGTGTTTTACCGTTGTTGCCTCATGCACCAGTTTTGACATTTTCTGTACTGAATCCAGCTGATCAGGGAATGTTGAGAAGACAGTTTTAGCCGTATTCATCATTGATCCGGCAGCCTTAGCTAATTGGCAGGGATGAGAATCTTTCGCGGATCTGCAGAGTTTTTCTGGACTTCTGGGCCATTTCTGAGATCAGCGTGAATCCGTTGAGAAAAATTGGAGTGAGGGGTGGAGGTGAAGCCGTGCTTGTTAAACCTTTCCTCATATGCACAGAACCGCATTGCTGAAACTGCAAGCTAAAACATGAGATGTCATTGGTTACTTTTTCTACAACTTGTAAAATTATTATGCCTCACATTCACCCTGACATCGGGGTGAATGTGAGGCATAATTGTAAAGTGCTTTGAGCGTCTGATGCAGATGGAAAAGCGCTATATAAATGCAGTCCATTTACCATTTACAACAACAAATTTTCAGTCAATCAGAATCTCTGTAAATCTAAAATCACTGAAAGTACCCGGATGTGGACATTTTGATTTTCTGCAAGTTTTGGTCTGTTGAGCTGTGTCTGTAACATGGCCAAAATTACAGAGAGAGAGAGAGGACAAAGATTGCATTAAAGACATCGATAGTGATGTAAAAAATAGGTTTAAGTGGGTATATTTGGACCGGGAGATGGACGCAGACAGGACAAAGGCAAGACTGTGAATTTGTCCGCAAGGTTGAGTTCCCCGGTAAACCTCTCTGCAATTAAAATGTGTTTACAATCACTGAAATTTTTAAGTGTGCCACAGTTATTTATACTGTGCATGTACTGAAGTGAAATTCAGCGCTGCCAAACCTAAGTTTGTATGCGGATTTTCGTCAAAATTTGTTCATTACATCATACAAAACCGCTATATTTAAAAAAAAAAGTATTTTATGGCTTTATTTTGACACGAAACGTGCTTTTTCTCAAAACGTGACCATGTGTAGAAAACAAACGAACCCTTCTTCTTCTTCTGTGGAGTATAACAGCAGCCAGCATCCTTATTGTTGCATTGCTGCCACCTGCTGCATCAGTCTGTTATAGCAAGATTAAATCCTCTCAATGAGTCCAGTGTCTTTCAAGTATTTAAAAAGCCAACACTTCCCCCTCTTACTTTATGAGAGAATCCACAAAAGACTCTTTGAGGAACAGTTGAGTATTTGTTTTTTTTTTGTTTTGTTTTGTGTGTGTGTGTGTGTGTGTGTGTGTGTGTGTGTGTGTGTGTGTGTGTGTGTGTGTGTGTGTGTGTGTTTTTATTATTTATTTAGTTGCATCTTATTGCTTAATGTGTTTGTATTAGGTGGTTATTGTTTTATTATGTCTTTATTTGATTCTTGTTTTTATTTGTATGGAATTTATAAATAAAATAAAATTAAACCCCCTCTTACGTAACCTTATGGCTAAAATACTTCCTACAGAAACTTCTTTCAAGCTTTACAATTGATTTCATTCAGTTTTTTACTCTTTAACTCACTCGATGCCATTGACTCTAAAACGCGTCTTTTCCGATAGTAACGCTCCGCGCCAAAGATGCATCATTGAGCCAATTTCTTTTCTTCTCTTTTCTTTTCTTGTGTTATGTTTGTTGTTGACATGGACATAGAACTCAATTTTCTATGGGTCTTGAAAAAACACTCAAATGCTGAAGAAATCTTGGCACTGGGATGTTCTGAACTTTAAAAATGGCTGGCACTCAATGAGTTAATAGATAAACCATTCAAAGATGATGAGATATGTTTTGCCTGCATACTGAAATCGGCCTGGATCAATTTTTTTTATATTTTATTTTGGTGAATTTCATAGACTGCAGTACAACTGGTGCACAGGATGTGTGCTTTTTAATGATATTATGCTGTATGTACCTGTGGGTTTTCGTACTGACTGACGTAGTCGGGGTGCAAACTCACATGGTGTGATTTCGGAATTTATTATGGACAGTAATTTGTAAGCATGCATTTCACATGTAAATATGAATAAGGTCAACGTTTTACACCACAAATATTGTTGTTTTGATAGGTTTTAATCTCTTTAAATAATTTACACATACTTGTATGAAGTTCCAGTATATTTCAGAGCTCATTGCAGGTTAAGGAAAGACACTTAAAGAATAGTTTTGGCAAGTTCAGTGATATCTGTCCAATGCTATTTATAGTAAGTACATATCCTACAGCACGAGGCAGGTGTCACTGAAAGAAAGTCTACATAGACAGATTGTTTTATTACACTCACGTTTGCACATATCCAACTTAACAAACAATATCAAATGGAAATTCATGGAATTAGGTCTCACTAGTGGCTCCAAAATGCCTCTAAAATGCTCAAAACTTGTGGGCCCCCCACCAAGGGCACTGCCCCTGGACCCCGCTTTTACTGAGCATTTACGGGTACTTAAACAAACCTGTCAGAAAGTGGAACAAAAAGGTGTTCCTGACAGCACAAGAGGTCTATTAGGAATTACTAGCAGGCATCAGTCTATGAGTTGCCCAAATCTATCTGATTTTTTTTTTTTTTTTTTTTTTTTTACCACAGAGTTGATGATATCTGAAAGCAGATTCTTCCATGTACTGTTGGTTCAAGAGATTATTTTTTGGTTATTTTCGTCTTCCAGACAGGTCTTGTCTGAATTTGAGTGCATTTCTTTGCAGTATCTTTCAATGGTTGTGATGAGTATGAAAGGTACAACCTGTTCTCTTACTTAGTCCTTTGCTATGATGGTTTTTGAAAGGTTTCTGGCACGTCTCAGGACCCTGTGTGCTTAAGTGAGGTGAACTTGTCTCTCACCACTGCTGTATTTTCTTTGTGTCTTAAGGTAGCTGTTGCAAAACCTCTCCTCAAAATCTGGATCCTGGGGTGTTGGGAAATTACAGACCTGTTTCCAACCTGACATTTCTTTTAAATATTTGTTGAGAAGATGGTTTCAAACTTCTGAAATATTTGTCTGGGAATGCTCTATTCGAGCCGTTGCAGTCGGGGTTTAGAGTGCATCATTCCACTGAAACTGTGCTCATAAAAGTTGTAAATTATTTCTTGTTCCTTATGTATGACAGTGGTCTGTCTGTATTATCATTGTTGGATCTTCGTGCTGCTTTTGATCAAGTGTATCACAATATCTTGTTCAGTAGGTTTGAAAATTGTTTTGGTATTTCTGGTTGGGTACTCTTGTGGCCAAGATCCTATATGTTGGGCTGGTCATATTTCATTTTCTTTAATAACATGTTACTGGAATCCGCTGTTAAGCTTGGAGTGCCACAGGAATCGGTGCTGGGCCCACTGCTGTTTTCTTTGTACTTAGCACCATTGGGCAGACTGATATTTAGCTCTGGGGTTGATTTTCATTTCTAGGTGGAAGACTCAAGCTCCCGTCACACATAACAACAATGTGCAGGAACCAGGCCGACAAGGCAAATATGGTCATAATCCGGACGCAGTCGGGAGGAAAAGAGGCGTGGTCAGGTGTGTCAGAATGGAGCCAGACTGTCTCGTGCACACCTGCAGTCGGATGACGCAGACTGCTGTCACTCACCCACTCATTCACCCATGCAATCAAATCTTTGCTTGTCCTCACATTCTGAGTGCTCACTGACCTCTCATCAGGAGGAGGGTGCGCTGGCAGGAGTGTGTGTTTCTCACATGATGGAGTGCGCGTGTGTACATGCATAGAACAAGTGATCCAAACAGCATGCGAGTGTGTGGCCAGATGAAATGTACACTCAGTTGCGCGCATGTGTTCATAATGGTTGAATGCGCCACGTGTGTGTATAAAACAGGTGATCAAAGCAGCGTGTGAGTGTGTGGCCAAAATGTTCGCTCAGCTGCGTGTATGTGTGCTCATAATGGCTGTGCCAGCCCCTGTGTACACGTGGGGTGCACGTGCACACGCGAGCACAGGAGCTGTCCATCCAGAGAGCGCACTAAAAGGCTGACAGCTGTGATCGCCTGCTTGTGTACAGTCCGGTGAAAAATCAGTTTAGGTGTTTGATCAGTATATACTTGCATTGCTAGATGTTATTCATCCGGCTGGACTCCATAAACTGCTGCCGAACTGTGCTGGCAGTGCACCAACTTCTCACATGTGCGTAACATTCTTCAGATGCAGCGAGCTAACTTTTTCTTCTCTCTCTTTTTAAACTTTTTTTTGGTGGCCATTTCACTTGATATCTTAACACAACTGTAGTTGGATTATCAGTGCGGGACGGTGCTTCACATGGGATTTTTTTTTTATGCCAGAGGTGGATTAGGCATTTGTGACCCAATAGATGTAGCCAGCACACAGCACAGGTAAATGAAAGGGACTTCACCAGCTGTCTGCGCTGTGGAACACGGAGTACCGGAGGTGAGTTGCATGTGTATTTATATGGAGATGGGCTGAGGAAACATTTCCACATCATACCTGCTACAGACTCATGGGCCTTTCACATTGAACACGCCGGAAGCTTCACGCAACGCATACCAACGCTTTAACGCATCCGATGCGTGACGTCAGATGCTTTACTTCGGAAGCCACAAGGGGGCAGAGATTGCTACGTCACACTCTGGCTGTTTCCACAACCTCAAAAAAGTTCAGTGATCGCCATCTTGAATTTGCGTCTCCTGAACCACAAAAAAGCTTTAAAAAACAGCAGTAGAACGATTCTCCCATCACCCTGCTGGGAGAAGCTTTTTTTTTTCAGCTACTTTTCAGAGTGACGCCGACTGAGGGAGGACTGACAACTTGGTGGGATATCGATCGAACCGCGACAGCGGGCCAACCCGCACGGAGAAGCCGGCCTTCAGGCATCATTCCTGGGCAGACCGAGGCACGCAGCCACTCAGTCCGAAATCTCCCACTTTTTGGATATATGCGAAGTCCCAGTTTGCCCAACGGAGTTTAGTTCTGCAGCATTATCGAGGTGAGAATAAAATAAACGTAAAACGTGACGTTTCTGCACTGCTGTGAAGGTTTATTGATCGGCTAACGTTAGCTTAGCCTTTTAGCACAGTTGATCTGAGTGAATGCTTTAATTTGTAAATGGTTCAGTCTTTCTTATTTTTGCCAAATAAAGCTACAACTTTTTTCGGAGACCACAAAATTTCAACTGTAAATAATTTTTTGGGGGGGCATTTTTTTCCGGGGTTTTTTTTTTCATTTTTTTTCTTTTTTTTTTATATATAAACTGTTTAGTGTTTCTTTATATTTAAAGAAATGTTTTTATTTGTCCAAATCAGGAACATTTGCTGTGCAGACAACAAACTTCCATTGATGAGCTGAACACCACAAAGTCCAGTCGAAAGAAAACATCTCTGCTCTTCAGCAACACCACCAGAGTTCAAAGCTGCAGAAGAGACCTTCATCTGGTCCCGAGAATCCAGCATAACATCACCTGCTTCTAAATAAATGGCTCTTTCAACAGCAACTATTTTATTATTTTTTAAAAAGCTGTTTTGTTTTATATTTTAACAATAAATGAACAGATCATTAAAAATGTCCACGAATCAAAGTCAAAAGACATTTGCACAGGTAGAAGCTCTCCACTTATTGCGCTCAAATTTATATTTTAGAAATGACTCTGTCCTGATAACAATAGTAAGGCAATTACATATTTTGACGAAATTACAAGTTGAAATGACCATTAAAAAATTCATCATGAGGTTTATGTCACAGAAATCCTACTTTACATTCACACTGCAGTCATTGTTAAATTATTTCCTGTTACATTTATAATAAACATTTGTATTTATTGAAATGAGATATAAATAATTTTCCAGACTTTAAAAAATGTACAAGTGTCCATGTTATTTTATTTGTCTAAAAATAAATGTCCAAGGTTCCTTATGTTAAGCAAGAAATTATCTAATCTGAAATAACAGGTGGTTTTAATTTACAGATGAAAGGTTTCTAAAGAACCATTTATTGATTTATTGAGCTGTTTTAATTACAAACTAAACTTTTTTTTAACAGTAATCAGAAATTCTGAGGTAACAAACAACAGCAAGAAAAAAACATTTCCAAGGATTTTTCTTCAGAAAACTGCTCTATAAATGAGCAGTCCTGTGACATGTTTCTGTTTTTGTACAGACCAGTGGTTTCTGCACCGATCCATTTTGTACAGATTAGTGGTTTCTGCACTGATCCATTTTGTACAGATCAGTGGTTTCTGCCACTAGTCTTCCGTGTTTTGGCCTGTCATTCCTATTGGACAGCGTGAAGCTACGTCACGGCTCAGTGCGTCTCATTGAAAATAATGCTTTTTAGACCATTTTTTGACGCTTCTGACGTGTCTGACGCTTTCAGTGTGAAAGACCCTTCAGGAGGTGAACATCAGTGGTGGGCACAGTTCCACGAATCTGCAAACCTCTAATTAGCAAAGCTAACTTTTTTGTTAGCGGATTAGCTTTTCAGCTAACTTCAAAAACCATCAGCGGACCAATTACCTTCTGCTAAATTTAGTTCTGCTAACTTAGTCCGCTAACTTTTTGTTTCTTTACTGGCATAGTTATTAACGGTCAAAAAAAACATCTGTAAACCCTAAAATCATACATGTTGGTTCCTGTGTACTACATATTTTGCAGTAGTCAGGCAGCTGTGAGGAGCTGAGCTCAACTCTACCCCAGTAGAAGGGGCCAGGCTGCCACAAAAAAAAAACAAAGTCATTTACATTCACAGCATACAGAGCCCCTGACATGTGGCAAAATGCATACACAGCAAAACAGGTTTGACTTATGGTTTGATTTAAAAACCAAACTAATTATGGATGCTTTATTGATATTAACATGAACTCTGTCATTTTTACAAAGTGAAAATATAACACATATCTTTTAATTTAAAAATAATGCACTAATTCTAGATGCCAAAAGACATTATGGGAAAATCAGCCTCTGCTCATTACTGATTGGTTGATTTATTATATGTAAAAACCAACACACAAGTTACTGTAATGTGTGTTTAAAAAAAGGCATTTGCAAAACTGTAAATTCTGTTTGTACGAGCTGAATCACTCGTAGTGTGATTCAGCTCAACGGCCGTGTGATATCTGAGTGGGCACTCTTCACACTGCCATCCATTAGATGGGTCAAAATGCATAGAACACTGCCACCTACTGCAAGGGGTCGGTGCAACAGAGAAATATACAGACAGGATGAGAATGAGACAGATAAACCCCTCTGGTGACCTCTAACACAAACAGCTGAAAGAAGAAGGAAAAAAATAGAGTGCAGAGAAAGTACACGATGCCTTTTTAAAAGTACAGCTTCAGCATGCTTTTCCCCCACTACAGCAGCCAGGTAAAGAGCAGAAGGCAAAAGGTAAAATGTTAAAATTATCCATTTAAGCTCTGTGGTAGTTTGCAAAATGCGCAGCTAACTTCTGTATGCAAATACTGTCAAAGTGCCTTTGAGCAAGGTAATGCCATTACAGTAGTTTTGAGGGAAAGATTGCATTGTTCTAATGAATAAGATACAGTATGTATGAACTACATATGATTTCCTGAAGTTCTGCAGGACCCCATGATGCTGAGAGCTTTTTATCTTTTCACAAAAAAAAAACAAAAAAAAACCCAAACCTCCATTTACTTTTTTGTGCATAAATAATGGCTAAGCCAAAAACATTATCTGTTTATACTGGTTGAATCTGCTTTATATGATCTTCTTGGCTTATATAAATGCTGACAGTAAATCCCATTTGAAGCAACTTCAGAGGAAATTGTGTTTTACAAAGAATGAAGATGATTTTTTTTTTTTTTTTTTACCCTTTTTATTAAACAGAGAACATGTGCTATTTAACAGATATCATCTTCTTGTATAAAACAAAGGGGACAAGTGATTTCCTGTTTGTAGTGCAATGGTGGTGAATGTGAGCTGTAAGCCGACATATAGAGTGCATCCAGAAAGTATTCACAGCGCTTCACTTTTTTCCACATTTTGTTATGTTACAGCCTTTTTCCAAAATGGATAAAATTCTTTTTTTTCCCTCAAAATTCTACAGACAATACCCCATAATGACAATATGATTTTTTTTTTAGATATTTAGATATGAGCACAGTGGTCTCCATTATTTATAAATGGAAAAATTCAGATCCACCAGGACTCTTCGTAGAGCTGGCCAATCGACTAAACTGAGATCGGGGGAGAAGAACTTTAGTCAGGGAAGTGACCAAGAACCGAATGGTCATTCTGTCAGAGCTTCAGCATTCCTCTGTGGAGAAACGAGAGCCTTCCAGAAGGACAACCATCTCTGCAACACTCCACCAATCAGGCCTGTATATATCCAGACAGAAGCCACTCATTAGTAAAATGCACATGGCAGCCCACCTGGAGTTTGCCAAAAGGCACCTGAAAGACTCTCAGACCATGAGAAACAAAATTCTCTGGTCTGATGAGACGAAGATTGAACTGTGGTGTGAATGCCAGGTGTCATGTTTGGAGGAAACCAGGCACTATCCCTACAATGAAGCATGGTGGTGGCAGCATCATGCTGTGGGGATGTTTTTCAGTGGCAGGAACTGGGAGACTAGTCAGGATTGAGGGAAAGATGAATGCAGCAATGTACACCAAGCTTGTGTACATCATATTCAAGAAGACTTGAGGCTGTAATTTCTGCCAAAGGTGCACCAACAAAGTAATGAGCAAAGGGTGTAAATACTTATGTGCATGTGATTTCTTTTTTTTAATTTTTAATAAATTTACAAAAAATGACAAAAAAAAACTTTTTCATGTTATTATGGGGTGTTGTGAGTAGAATTTTGAGGGAAAAAATTAATTTACTCTATTTTAGAATAAGGTTGTAATATAACAAAATGTGGAAAAAATGAAGTGCTGTGAATACTTGCACTGTATATTTGCCACCATTTTGGATGCTCACCTGTTTGAGTGTCTCTAGAGGATTAACTTTTGGTGTACAGGTCAAGGTCATCATAAAAAATAGTCTGTAAAATACAGGTGCAGGGTGTCAGTGCAGCCATTTAGGATAGGCAGACAATGTAAATCTTAGATTATTTTAATAAATTTGGAAAAATAATAAAAAATCATGTTGTCATTATGGGGTGTTGTGAGTAGAATTTTGAGGGAAGAAATTAATGGCACAATGACTTAGTGGTTAGCACTGTTGTCTCACAGCAAAAGGTCGTGGGATCGATTCCCACCTGTGGCCTTTCTGTGTGGACTTTGGAGGTATTTGCATGGGTTCCCTCCAGGTGCTTCCCCCACATCCAAAGGCATGCAGGTTAGGTGGACTGGTAACTTTAAATTGTCCGTAGGTGTGCTTGCAAGTGTGAATGTGCTGGTTTGTCTGTATGTGACCCTGTGACAGACTGTCCACCATAACTGCTGGTGACTGTGACCCAGTGGTGGGCACAGCTAACCAAAAAGTTAGCTTCGATAACAGATAATCAGCTAACTGAAAAGTTATCTTTTATAAAGCTAAACCAATAAACCGCCCAAACATTTATCAGAATCTACAGATAACTGATAACTTTCAATATTGTTTCTGATACACTTGCAACTACTAACAAGCTTATTTTGAATTTTAACACCACGATCGCTTCTGGTAGCATCAAAGGTAACCACAGACACAAACTGTTGTGAAAGTGTTGGAACACGGACCCACAACAGGGGGCGCAAATGAACGGACAATGGAGGAAGTCAAATAGCACTTTTACTGTTGTGAAATAAGCACAACAAGCACGACAGATCACAATAGAAAATAATAAAGTCAATTCACAAAGGTGTCATGTGGGCAGGCTCGAAGATAGAAGACGTCTGTCCAAAGCAGAACCGGAACCACACGATTTCCTCCGCCACCGAACCCCGGGGATACTGGAGCCGCCAAGTCCCGAACTCCCAGGTGGCCACTGCCTCCGCTTGTCGGATCTGGTACTGCTGGCGAGGAACAAAAACAGTTAGATGTGGGTGCGTTTGCACCCAGCAACACGGATGGTGAAAAAAACCACCTCCACCTCTTGTCAGGAAAATGTGAGTACTTATCCAAAAAAAGGGTTCAGTACAGTCTCCAGCTGCAAGTACTCACCAACCACTGTCAAAACACAAGCAACAAAGTCACTGTCTGAAAGACAACACAACGGCTGAGTTTGTTACCTCCTCGGTAGAACGATATCTCGGCAAAGAGGTGGAGATGACGTCTTGCTGATATACCGATGCAGATCAGATGAGTGGTGACAGCTGTCATAGGTGATGAGTGTCAGCTGTCACCCCGGCTGCTCCTGTGAGGCGGCAGCGCCCTCTGGTGCCTGGAGCCCGCACTCCAGGCAGGGTGCCCTCTGGTGGTGGTGGGCCAGCAGTACCTCCTCTTCAGCGGCCCACACAACACAAACAATAAGTCAGCACTTCTGTCTCTGTGCATCATGCTCTCTGCTGTAAGCGCCTATTTACTACATAACTTCTACCAGTGAAGCTCAACTCTCTACTCAGTAATAACGTTGCTGTGAGGCGGAGGTCTTGGAAAATAAAGCAGTGCTGACTTATGGTTTGGTTATAAATAAAATTAATACCGATAGAATAATTCCATTAATGTCAATTCTGTCATTTGTACAAAGTTAAAATATAACACATATCTTAATTTTAATACACTAATTCTGAAGTTTTGTAACACACACAGACAGATGCCAAAGGGATTATGGGAAAATGAGTCTCCACTAACACTGATTGGTTGACTCATTCATTCTATGTAAAAACCAACACGTTAATGTGACATGATGTGTGTGTTGGTATTTAAATGTGCTTTTGTAAAATATGCCTTTTTAATTATATGTAAAAAAACAAAAAAAAAAAAAGCAATTTGTTAAAGCCATAACTAAGTCAAGTTGTGATTTGACAACCGGCTGATGTAACTGGGGTCAAAATGCATAGAACACTGCTATCTACTGGCGCCAAGATGCTCAGACCTTTACCCATAATCCTTTGCATAGTTTTTTTTTTTTTTTTTTTTTTAGCACCAAAGAGTTCTGCTGTTTAAACAATAGAATCCATGATGACAGTTGTAAATGAACATTATACAACCAAAATGTTTTTTTTTTCTTTAGCTGCAGCAAGAGGCTGCAAGAACTATCAGGTGCGCAAAGAATTATCATTTATGGGATATCTCAATACTTAGGGTGAATACTGCCATGAACACTACTGGCAGTAGAGACAAACAGGAAAATATTGGATAAGCAACCTGAGCTGCTTCTGACATTTAAAACAAACAACGTCTATAAACCCAGAGAATATATTCATGAGAGTTTTAGGCACAATATACAAAGAGTTTAATGCTCTTGTACGTGTGGAGCCTGATCAGAGCATCTCAAATGCATTTCTCCTGTCGTGGCTGTACCGGGATTACCCATAATGCACCACCTGCACACAGCACGTCCACACTAAAACTTTCAAAATTAGTGCAATACTTTAAAACTAAAACATATAGCTGATATTTTTGCTTTATAAAACTTCAGAAGTGACGTTAATTTAAATAACATGTCCAAAATTAGTTTTGTTAAAAATTTTAACCATAAGTTAAAACTGTATGCCTCTGGATGACTAGGGTGATATTGCCGATGAGTTGGTTTGGTATCAAGAGGAATTATTTTGTGACCAGTTCTTCTCTAATTGCAGAGAATAGAGCGGTTTCTGCTGAAACCAGCTCTCCTTTGTTTACAGAGTATACAGCAGTTTTTGGACTACAAAGTCTTTAACAAGTAAGCGCTGAAATGTTGATATCAGACTTAACAAAAGTTTTTATCTGTTAATGCTTGAGTCACTTCGCCTGCAAAAACATATTAGCGAGCTAAAAATGATCAGACCAAAATTTATTGAATAATTGGTCTGATGATGCTTGTCAAAGTTATCTGAAAAGCTAATCCGATAATGAAAACATTAGTTTCGATAATTAGCGGTTGGCGGTTTAACGGAACTGTGCCCACCACTGCCGTGACCCCATATTGGAGTAAGCAGTTGAAGATGAGTGAGTGAGTGGGTTATTATAAGATATGCCTACGTTACTATGAAACACCAGTGTGAAGTAACAGATCACCTTTCTTTTAGTCGCATGACTTTTGACCTTGAATGGCATTGAAAGGTCAAACTTGAGGTCATAACTGGTTAACTCAAACCATTTAGGGCCAGTGTCATTTAAACGTGTTGGAAAGCCTGTGTGTTAGTCACAGCTAAACCAATTACATTTTGAACAGGCTTGATCAAAATATCAAGGCCACACAGAACCATATATTATGTGTTATTGGAGCACAAAGAATGCATTTGCATGAACTGTGTTAATCTTTTAAGATATAGGTCTTCAGCTGTTGTAGTTAAATATGAGAATATGAAGATAGTAAAACATGTCACGAAACAGAATGTGGTAACTGTTGAGAATAAACAAAAAATGTTATTACTGTCAGTTTTGAGCAAAACAGAAAAAAGTGCAGCACAATCATGAATAATCAAAGCTAAGAACCTATGTTCTTTTTTCATTCTTTTTCAAAAGACATTTAAATTAGTTTTCTTTTTTTTCCTCAGGGGAAAAGTGTGTTTCGGGATACAAATAATCTACTGTATGTAGAACTTAATATGACTCAGTAAATAACATTTTAAAAAGGATAAACAAGCTCTTCTTTGCATTGTTGGGCATAACAGTCCAAAAATGGCACCAGAACAAATTAGCATTTAAATAACTTCCACAGAGTGCAGAATGCATGATGCAAGGAGCGAGTCAGATTTTGGTTTGCCTGAGGTCAAAGTTAAATTCACGACGTGAGGAGACAAGTCGTGGCTCACAGGGGCCAAACCGCACGGCACCATCCAGCAGGCACATGGCTTCAGTTAGCCCGAGAGCACAGGTGGTCTGAGGGGGGATTCCAGCTCGTGTGTGTTTGTGTGACTGTGTGTGTGTGTGAATGTGGAATCTTTTTTCCCCCTGTTCTTTCATGTTCAACATTGCAAGGAATCCGGAGTCAGAAAATTACCATTTTTAATAACTTAAAATTGATAATCACACGATAATTTGAGAAACATTTGTCCATCTCCTCCCAAGTCTTTTAGATGATATATATATATATATATATATATATATATATATATATATATATATATATATATATAATACAAATAATGAATGCTTATGATGGACCGTTCCATCTTTCACATCATGAAATATTCTTACCATTGCACAAATGAAAAAACATTCATTATTTGTTTTACATAACACCTAAAATAGATATTTGATGTTTTATTCATTTCGAAACAACAGAAAAGGCACTTACATTTTGGTGTGTGTCACTGGTCCTTTGAGGTCAAGAGGTTCCAAATAGTCCAACACAAACACTAAATAGCAATTCAATCCAATCCAAAACAGTCACATAGTTCAAAAACAATCCTGACAATGTAGCCTGTATCTGACTTCTTCATGTACAGACTGCCATCTGCTTTCCTCAGCCCAATGAAAAATCGCTACAGAAATTTGTTGAGCTTTTCATCTGACAGTGCTTGTACTTCAGCTGCAGACGTCCCAGCGAATAATGCAAATGCCTCCAGACGGTGTACGGCGTTCTGAGAATAATAATAAGCTCGTTCAAATTGTCATCTGTCACAAAAACAAACCCCAGTCATGTTTATTTTTAAGCTAAGCGCCATCGCCACTAATGTGAGCGTGACCGGTGGTCGCGACATGCAATAGCACAAAACATATAGTACCAAAAATTGCACGCTAAATAGCACTAAAATTGCACGATAAAGGGAGCATAATGGCACATGGTATGAATAATCCATGTCACGTGACATACAAATCACCAATCAAATGGCATGGATCGATATATATATATATATATGTGTGTGTGTGTGTGTGTGTGTGTGTGTGTGTGTGTGTGTGTGTGTGTGTGTGTGTGTGTGTGTGTGTGTATAAAGCCTGTGGAAATTGCATCTACACACTTGTTTCAGTTTCTTTGAGTATAGTTTTTATATTGCTTAAAAATATGTACCTATAATATGATGCACATAATCCTCTTATGATTTTCACAAATTTCCCAGACATTGTGACGATTGAGTTGGAGAGCTTCCTAGGCTTGACTGGAGTGAAAACCGAAAGGTTAATCTAACAACACAAACTTAACTGGTTGAGAAAAAGCAGGTGTATGAGGGAAAAAAAAAACCATTCATTTACACATTTAAATACCAAAAGGATTTACTGCAACTGTAATCTCAAAAATCAAATTAGAATGATGTGTCAGAGCTGCTGCAAAATAGACATTCGCTGCGGGAATTTGCATCGACGAGCTGCCATATTTTGAATATTAGTCAGAGCGGCTGCAGGATCAAACAAAGATGAACCTCCATGTATGTGTCTGTGGGGCTCTCCATCCCACATGCGCACGCCGGATCATCGAGGTCATCAGGGCTGCGCACGCATGTGCACGCCGGTGCTATCAGCGCTACTGTTGCTGAAAAAGGGGAAGTTGGCATGCAGATGCAACTTCCACAGATAATCGTTGCTTTCTGAACAAATGCGCTCACGCTTGTTTGTTTAAAAAACATGTTTGCGTAAGAAGTCGTCGTTCCAGCCCACGCCCGCACCAACATGCTAACTTCCTCTCCCTTTCTCTCTCTCTATTGTTTGTCTAGGAATAAAGAAAAGCTGTTTGACCGTGTAACCTCTGTGCGGGTGCTCCCGTCTGCATGAGAACCTGCAGCCAGGTTTGGGGAAGTGAGGCAAAGCTGATGCCAACGGCCACAACAGAGAAAAACTGTGACAGGCATAAAGATAAAACCGGCACAATAGATAATACGCGTCAACAGAGGGAGTACAGTTTGTGCCGATGGGTGCAAACTTATGAATAACTTATGAATGTCCATTGTTTACTTAATGTTTATTTTCTTAACTCTGTACACTCAAAAATAAATAAATAAATAAATAAAAGACTGACCGGATGAACTCAACTCAGATATGTGCAGGATTTCCACCTAATAAATATATCCATCCATCCATCCATATGTAGCCCCAACTAAATTAAATTAATTTAGTTTATTTATTTAATGAAATTAAATTATCTTGCATGAATGTGTGTTTTTGATTTGGGACTATATATATTTTTAGATGGAAATCCAATCCAATGAGTCAGTTTTTTGAGTGACAGGGCACAAAGGGTTTATTTAAAGGCATATTTTAAATGTGGGCGTGTTAATATAAAGGTGACACACCTGGACAACAGGTGTTTGTTGTTGTTGTTGTTGATTTTCACCATAGCAAATGAGAATAGTCAGGAATGAATTTCCCAAATAAACCCTATTCAGTGTAAATATCGGAATCTAATTTATTACCAAGTGAGTTTGCACATACAAGGAATATGACCTGGTGTTATTGGTGCATAAACAATAAGAAAAGAAAAAGCACCTCTATAAGAAGTAAAAGACTCACATAGACAAACTGTATTCACTATTAAATAAATAAGACGGAATGGAATTGGGACAGTGCAAAAACAGGGGATTGGAGTACAGATATTTACTGGACACTGCTCTGAAATGATTTTGAGTGTCAGCCGAGATCGACGTGCTTTGATTTTTGAGGAAAATCACTTAGAATTAATTCTCACAGGCCAAGTCCAAAATTTGCACCCACTGGTTTCAAATGATTATTTGAAAGAACTGTTAACAGATATGTCAAGTCTGGGAACATACTCCTTGGCATTGCATGCTGTTGCATCCACCACGCTGCAGAACTGCCTCCGGTTGTGGGTGGCAACCACCAAGGCAGACAGCGGATCCATTCCTACCTCTCAAAACCAGCCAATTCATCTCCTGCAGCCTGGTGAAATGTAGGTGTCCCCTTTGTCTTCTCCATCCACTGGGGTCCTCAAAACACTGATGTATCTAAATCTGTGGCCTGGATTGTACACAGGGAAGTGTGCCACATGTCCAAAATGACGTAGCTGATGTTCCCTCACAGTGCAAGTGATACTTTTTGTCTTAGTCACCATTAATTTGACACAAAGTTGGGAAAATGTGGGAAGTGTTGAGTTGGCCATATGAATTTATTTTGTATATCAGATTAAATAAAGTAGTTTGCCTACATTGTTTGGTTGATATTTTGAGCGTACCATGAATTTTTAACTCCCAGTATGGCTGCCCTCACTTAACTCTCATATTAACATCTTATCGTAAATTTTCCAAAATCTGCTCAGGTGAATAGTACTTTTTTTTAAAGAAGTTATCCTTTAAAACAGCTTCAATAGCTGGTTTCAGACAGTGGAACGTGTTCGGTCCTGACTCTGTGTGTCTCTGAGTGGATCTCAGTGACTCGTTATGATGTGTCAACTGTGAAGGACACAGAAAAAAAAAATTGGGCCATTTAAAATTAATTGCTTCACCATGTCCCACTTTTAGCTTTAGCTTTGGCTCGTCACCGTGGCAGTCTGGCTCCCTTTTTGAATGTCTTTGGATGGACCACAGTTTGAATGGATCTCAATTACCTTCAGATCCCTGGTGGATCAGGTCTTTTTTTGTGTTTTAAAAATGAATTTATGCACATCTGGTTTGACAGTTGAAGACTTTCCATTGGTCTCTTTTGGATCTTGTACTGAATTAAAGTGTCCTCAGAACAAAAATTTTCCCTCAAAGATTACAGTGTATATTTTAAAACTACTTATGGCTGAATGCTCACAGTTTAGACTGAATGTTTGGATGACATCTGGCCAAATGACTGAAAGACTGCCCGACTAAGTGAATGATGAATAAACTGAAGAACACAAAGTCAGATAATGTAACTGCTGCACAAAGACATCATGATTATTGTACATGGATATCACAAAATCAAAGTGCATGTGCACAGACCTTCGTTTGTATTCCGCTACCTTTGTGCATACTTTTATCATGCACAAAACCACACATACGAATAGATGGCATGTCACGTGTTATTAGCTGCAGTGTACAATCTGTTTCTGGCCTGATATGCATCTCGACATCAATACGTGCAAAACATACAAAGGTTCCAGCAGAGCACAGCACGCAAAAGGTACCAAAGGAAATATTTGCATTTCTGCCAGTGGAACACATTTTAAAACCCTCCAGAAATGTTGTATAAATACATCATAACAGAAGACCTACAGAAAACCAGAGGTTTCAAAGTGCCGGCCTCTGACTCAGATATGGACCATGAGAAAATTTAACACCCACATGTGACGAATTTATTATTTAATCTGGCCAGTAGGAGACGTTTCTCTATTTTTGACAATTTTGAATGTGCTCATGGTTCAGTATAAATCACCTTGTGGTTCAAATCATAGTGTATTCCTGTTAGAATTCCAGGTATCGCACAAAAGAACAGAAAGTCAGTCCTGTATAGGCTCTGAGGCCCACTAGTGCCGGTGCTTATCCCTAGATTCTGTCAGCTGAAGAGAATGAGAGTCCAAGTAGGTTACGACCCCAGCCAAGGCCAGTACCCATTTACATTTACAGCTGAGTGGACTGGAACAATGTAGGTATGTAGCATGAACAAGATCCAAAATGAAAAATACCACTTGAAATTTCTAGTAATTGCCTTGATGATGTACATTTGACACCATCCTGAACATTCTGAAGTTTTTGCATTGCATTTTGCATGTAATTGTTAGATTCAAAGTCAGTGTTACACACTAAGATTTTTTTTTATTTTTTATTTTTTATGATACATAGCCCACTGTTCAGTACATGTAAAAATTGTAGATTTTGGTTTGACTTTTAGTTCTTGTTGGAACACATCATTTAATTTTGACTACTAATATTATGAATTTCACATTTCTCATTGGACGTGTTCCCTAGAAACAAAAGCACTCATACAATGGGCATCAACCTGCCCTTTTTCCAAACCTAAACTGTACCATTGGACGTTATTTAATTCTCTCATTGCCAGTGTAGCCCACAGAAAAATTAGAGTTCCAGAGCTTTTAAAAACTGATTTCAATAAGCTTGAAACAAAATACAGCCCCAGTTACTCTGCTCAGGTCTACTTTACTAATGATGCCACAATAGACTGGCACAAATACCTGTCTGAGTGCATGCTGGGTAAGAGGTAGCGTGCATCCTGCACAGGTCACCAGCCCCACGCAGGTTTACAACAAAAAGACAGACCCCCCCCCTGCTCACACTCACGTGCACACTTTATAGTCTCCAATTAACATGACGTGCATGTCTTTGGGCTGTGAAAGGAAACCAGGTTATCCAGCAAGACCCCACACAGACACAAAGAAAGGTCTCAACATTAGGCTGAATTAATGTGTATTACCAACATGGACAGCGGAAAAACCTTCCACCAGGACACAATCCACCTGTGCATCAACTATACCGCGGCCTTTGGGGAGCTCATCTTTGTCTTTTTACAGGCTGATTTGTAGAGACGACTCACTGAGATTTTAGCAAGGAAACATTCATAGCTGCAAGCATGTAGACCTACTTGTTTTATGTTGGTGCACATTTGATGAACTGTGTAATTTAAATATTGGAACAGCCTAAAAACAGACATAAATGAACAAGCATTAAATCATCAGAACACACCAGGATGGTTCCAAGCGATCGAGCCCTGAGATGAACAGAGCAATTTCTCATTACAAGTAAAGACGTCAGACACAATCGTCAACAAATCAGCCACAATACACACATGTGCATGAATGCTGTAAATATCAACAAGAAAGGCTATGGTGCCTAGAAGGGATCCATCCAGTCCTTATCAAGAGCCATCTCAGTGCTGTAGCCAGCGCCATCATGCTTCAATGATGATGGAGAGAACAACATCCATGTCTGTTCTTAGTAAAGTCAATTAGTGATAATGAAGCATACATTAGAATCTTCTAATTTTATGCATGATCCATGATGATGACAATACAGGAATCTTGGTGTGCATGGCAAAATAGTATCTTATCAATTTTTTTTTTTTTTTTAGAGATTCCTTAGAGCATCCTTTCAGGGGAAACCATATCTAACCAAAGGGGGAAAGCTCCCCCATACGTTCCACCCTTGACTCCAAGACAAATTACAGCCAAAGATTGAAGCAAAAATTACATTTTCAGCTGTGGGAAAACTACAGAGAAAAGAGGGAGGCAGGAGCAGCACACAGGTGCAGGAGGAGCATCAGATCACAGCATTGATTTTTAAAATTGCACACCCTCAGTAGCTGAAAATTACCTGCTCAGGATTATGCATTATTATTGGATTATGTATTGTATTATAAGTGGAATATAAGGCAATACAAAAGAGCAAGGAGCCAATTTTAAACGCAAGTTCTTTGCAAAAAAATAAAAAAATAAAATAAAAAGACAGAGGAAAAACTTCAATGACACTACCAGCGAAGATCATACAAATGATTTCCCTCAGTAATAACGCAGGATTTGTGCTTCATAAGTTTTATATTTTTCATCTCACAAAAAACACAAAAACGAACATTCATCTATAATTAAATGTGTATCCAACAATAATAATTCTCCTGGAACATAAGTGGCGTGTTTTTATTAATTACAGTTAAAATTGCCATTATTTTGACAATGATGTACTGATCTCATTAACGCGTTGTGCTGCCCCACAGTGAAACATCACGCGTGGATCAGACTTTATCCACCGACGGCGCACGACGCAGTAACCGCGAGTGTCTCACAAAACCCTTAAATCCCTCCAGGATTATCTGCCGGTTTAAAATACTTCAGATATGACATCAGCGAGTCGAAGGAGTCGACAGAGGGAGTGAATAAGTGTTACTCACCACCGTCAGCTTCATGAGCGGGTTGGATTTCACTATCCGAGCGCACATCTTCTCTGCGTAAAAGGGAACCACGATGTGAAGTCTCCATCACCGATCAGTACTTATACAGAGAGAGAGAGAGAGAGAGAGAGCGAGAGAGAGAGAGAGAGAGAGAGAGAGAGAGAGAGAGGGCGGGGGGGGGGGGGGGGGGGGGGGGGGGGAGAAGAGGAGAGAGGGGGAGGCAAAAACACACCACAACCAAACCTTGTCTATTTGACCCAAAATAAATCCTTTTCAAAGGTAAAAGGCGGTCACATCAAACAGCGATTATGATTGTGAACATTTCATTTTGTTGCAATATTTTTCCTTCATAAAAACATGCTTGAGATTTTTCTAGTTTTCTCTTATCTATCTGTCAATCACTCGTTTTGAATAATCAACAACCTTGATTATCTTCATTATTATTATTGTCAACTCAACCTTTGTTATTCATCATAAATATAATCACCGCCTTTGTGCATCATCATCATCGTCGTCAATATTGCCATTATTGTTGTCATTGCCGTTGTAATCATCAACGTTCCTATTGTGCTGATGATGATGGATCATACGGTTACTCGCCCTATTTTGTTTGATAGCTAGGCTCCATACTTATTTTGGTAGTACTGGTTAGGTGATCTTATGGATGACATCATAATTAAACTATGTTCATCATGTCTCATATAACAACACTACTTCAGAATGGGTTCCAGTAAATCACAGGGTACCTCAAGGTTCTGTATTGGGCCCTTTGTCATTTTCTCTTTATATAGCACCTGTGGAACAGATACTACACCGTTTTGGAATTGGTTTTCATTGTTATGCTTATGACACCCAGCTTTATGTGCTGCTCAGTGGTGATAGCTCCCCTCCAATCAGGATTTTCAAGGATTGTTTGGTGTCTGTTAAAAGATGGATGTCCTTACTGTTGAATTCGGAAAAGAGGACTAGACATCAGTGAGACTTGCTGCACGTATCATTCAACAAAGTACTTAAGATAAAAACATTGGTGATCTTTGATCCCACTCTGTCCATTATCTGCATAGAGACATTACAGAGAATGCACTTTTGATGACGCTGTATCGTATATTTTACATCTATAAGGTCTGTTAGAGAACTGTCCGACCTTTTTATTTAAGAAAAAAAACTATATTGATTTGAATCATGTGCGCTTGCATCAGCCAAGCTTGAACCTTCGTGTGCATGCATGAGTTTTTTCACGCCTGTCGGTTGCGTCATTCGCCTGTGGGCAGGCTTTGAGTGAGCACTGGTCCACCCCCCTCATCGGATTTTTATTGTCAGGGAAATGGCTGAGTGATTGGAGCAGCGCTGAATCAAATTTTTCCAGAAACTGTGAGAGACAGCTAGGTGGAAACCATTCAGAAGATTCAGACGGCTTTCGGTGAGGATACTCTGGGCGTCACACAGATTAAGGAGCGTTACAACCGGATTAAAGACGGCCCACAGCGGCGCAGGGCTCGCCGCGCTCTGAGTGGCCATCGACAGGCTGAAACGACCAGATCATTTACAAAGTGAAGGCTGTGTTGATCCGGGACGTCGTCTGACTACCAGAGAAATTGCAGAAGAGTTGGACATCAGCACTTTTTCGGTACATTCCACTGTTACAGGAGATTTTGTAATGAAAGACGTGCGGAGGAATTCGTGTGTCGGGACGGAGCCGCAATGGCACGCAACAAAAAACACGTCTGTGTTGGAAACCATTCGGAAGATTCAGACGGCTTTCGGTGGCTTTTCAGTCGAGTGAGTATCTGAGAAATTGTGTAACAGCTGGGTATGTCACAACTTGTCCTGTGAGACTTCCAACACGGACCTGCTTTTTGTTGCATCAGCTTGGCTGATGCAAGCGCACATGATTCAAATCCATATAGTTTTTAAAAAAAATTAAAAGGTTGGATAGTTTTCTAACAGACCTCGTACGTAAGATTTGTACTTTTCTATCAGTGCCAGATGCAGAAACATTGATCCATTTCTTTGTTTAATCTAGAATTGACTATCTAATGGGGTAGCAATGTGACTTGCTGGTTAGCACTGTTGCCACCCAGCAAGAAGGTCAAGGGATCAAATCCCACCTGTTGCCTTTGTGTTTGAAGTTTGCATGCTCTCCCCGTGTTTGCGTGGGTTCCCTGCGGGTGTCTGGTTTCCTCCCACATCCAAAGACATGCAGGTTAGGTGAAGTGGTAGTTTTAAATTGTCTGTGCGTGGAGGCGTGAATGTGTTTGTTTGCCTATATGTGGCCCTGCAACAGACTGATGTCCTGTCCTGGGTGTACCCCACCTCACACCCCCTGACTGCTGGGATAGGCTCTGCCCCCCGTGTGACTTTTAATTGGACTACACGGGTACAAAAAATGGATGGATGGACTACATAATGTGGTGTTTTTTTGGCTTAGGGGTTTTCAAATGTTCAAAATGCTTCGAAAGAGTCCTGACTTCGAGAGGAAAGTTCGATCATATGAGGTCTGTTAGAAAAGTATTGGACCTTTTTATTTTTTTTCAAAAACCTGATGGATTTGAATCACATGTGCTTGCATGAGCCAACCTTGAACCTTCGTGCGCATGCGTGAATTTTTTCATGCCTGTGGATTGTGTCATTTGCTTGTAAGCAGCCTTTGTGTGAGGATGGGTGGAGTCTCTCGTCATTTTTTCTTTGCAAGGAAATGGCGGAACGACTGGAGCAGCGCGACTGTATCAAATTTTGCCAGAAACTGGGCGACAGCCGGGTGGAAACCATTCGGATTATTCAGACGGCTTTCGGTGACGATGCTATGAGCATCACACAGATTAAGGAGCAGTACAACCGGTTTAAAGACGTCTGCACAACGGTGGAGAGCGCGCTGCGCTCCGGTCGGCCATCAACATGCTGAAATGACCAGATCATTCCAAAGTGAACGCTGTGGTGATGTGGGACCGTCGTGTGACTATCCGAGAAATTGCAGAAGAGGTGGACATCAGCACTTTTTCGGCACATTCCACTGTGACAGAAGATTTTGCCATGAAAAGAGTTGCAGCGAAATTCATCGGCACGAAGCTGATGGCGCAGCAAAAGCGCCACCGTTTTGAAGTCTCACAGGACATGTTGTGACATGCCCAACTCGTCCACCATTCGGAAGATTCAGACGGCTTTCGGTGGCTTTTCAGTCGTGTGACTATCCGAGAAATTGTGAAAAAAATGACGAGAGACTCCACCCATCCTCACACAAAGGCTGCTTACAAGCAAATGAAGCAAACGACAGGCGTGAAAAAAGTCACGCATGCGCATGAAGGTTCACGTTTGGCTCATGCAAGCACACGTGATTCAAATCCATCAGGTTTTTGAAAAAAATAAAATGTCCGATACTTTTCTAACAGACCTCGTATTACTTCAGTTCAGGTGTCTTTTCCTTGACTTCCCATTCATGTGAGGTCTGATTTTTAAGGGACTGCTAGTAACATTTAATCTTTTCCATGATTTAGCACCCTCACACTTGACTGATCTACTTACACCTTGTGTGCTGGCCTGTGCTCTGCGTTCCCAGAATAAAAGACTGCTGTGTGTTCTGAAAGTGAAGAACTCATCTAGTCACAGAGCGTTCTCTTATCATGCACCTTTTTTTGCCCTTTGAGTCTGATTCTGTAGGCTCATTTAAGATCAGGTTAGACTAATTTTTCCTTCATCATTTTAATTGATGTGGGAAAAGTTGTTTTCACATTTTTAGAATTTGTTGTTATTCCACTGTTGTTGGTATTTTTTTTTTAACACTATGCCTATTGATGACTATTTCATAGTCATTTTCATTATCGTTGTTCGGCATCCTTGATACTCAACTTACTAATGTTTTCCTTAGTCAACAGCAAAATGTAACATATCCCCCAATTACGGCATGCAAAAATCTAAACGAACCATTTCCATGTGTTGGTTTGTGCCAATGTAAATCCAGTGTAAGCAGTGTTTCCCGGATTCCTTGTTTCACAAATAAATATGTCCAGTGTGCCAAACACTGCAACTTTAATCAGTGTGAATGTAGAAACATGTTGTGGGATAAATGTTTCTGACTTTTGAGGCCGGGTGTGACAACATATAAATACAGTGCGTGACGTCTGTTTATTTACACCACACAAGTTATTCAGTATGACTAGTAATGGATACTCACTTGAACATCTAGTGAAGGAATTTGGAAAGATTGGCTCATGTGGCACTGTGGCACTGTACGTGTCCAGTGTACATGTGGTGAAGGAATGATCAAGAACAAAATCACAGGCTATCATACTGTCTTGGTTAGAAATTCCACTGTAGTTTTGTTGTCACATGGATCATGGCAAATTTTTCTCAGTATTGTACAGATTTTACTGACTGTCATGTTACAAGAATGTTTTTTTTTTTTCAGGCTACCATTTTCTCTGTTAAACATTTTAGCCATGGTAAACATTTAGTGCAGTATTGAATGTTAAAATTGAAAGATAATCAAACTACGAGTTCCTGTACGTTCAGTTCATAGCTATTATTACCAACCAAGGCCGAAAACCCAGAACATCATGTCACTGTGACAGACTGTTGGTCAATCAGGTGAAATGTTTCTTGGCATTTTCCTATCTTTGGAAAAAAGCCTACACATATACCCTGTAAGATCCAGTGAGTGAAATACTACTCCCCCCCCCCCCCAATTTAATATGATAACTCAAAAACAGTAATTCAAATTAAAAAGGTGTCACCAGGACAAGCCCTTTCAGCACCAGATCAATCAAAAAAGCAACTTTTTTGGCCTGTATAATGTTCCGTAGACTTGTCTACCACCTGCGGAACATTTAGTGGATGCTGGATTGGATAAGAAATTAGGAGCAGGTGTGGTAACCAGTGAGCCAGACACGTTTCAGCAGATTAGAGAAATTAAACGTTATTTTCGGGTGATTTGACAGCTGAAACTCACATAACACAGTCACAAATCTACACAACCATGATGATAGAATTTTGTATGACTATAGCCAAAGAAAGACCTTGTTCTTCTCTCTTTGTCTTGCTCAACCAGAGCTGCCCAATTTGGCGCCCACGGGCTACGTTTGGTTTGCATTTCCTTTGCTTTGGCCCTTCATAGAATTTCACAAATTCTCTACAAATTAATGTGTTACTGATAAACAGATTAATACGGTGTATTTATTGTACTGAAATTTTAGTTCATGTTTTAAATTTTTTATTTTATAGAACTGTTAATTTTTGATAAAAATATAATGTATTGTAATGCAGTGGGATAAATGTAATTCACACATCTGTATTTATTTGTGGTCCTTGGTCCTACATTTAGATTAATTTATGGCCTTAATAAAGAAATAATTTGGGTGTCTCTTCTCTTAACATGCCTGCGTGCAGTTTTGAAGTTACATGTGGCTTGAAATGAACGTGAGTTTCTTTCATTTCCAAAGCTAAGAATTGATTGGTGGTCACCAAGGCCAGCACGTGTTGTTCTCAATTTGGTCTCTGCAAAATGAAAATGTTGGGCAGGTTGGACATAAACTTCTCAGTTGACAGATTATTTCAACACTGAATGAGTGATAAATTCTGAGCCAAATCAGTAACCTATAAGGGTAACATTTTATAAATATTTTATATTGTTTAGTAAATTGTGTCAGCAGCTTGACCCAAGCAGAGGGTCACCCTTTTGAGTCTGGTCTGCTTGAGGTTTCTTCTTCAAATCTTTAGAGGGAGTTTTTCCTTACCACTGTCACCTGTGTGCTTGCTCGTGGGGTTGGTAAGGTTAGACCTTACTTGTGTGAAGTGCCTTGAGGCAGCTTTGTTGTGAGTTGGTGCTATATAAATGAAAATAAATTGAAATTATAAATATGCTGACACTTGGTTGTAATTTCTCTTTAGTTTAACATCTTACATGTGACTCAAACAAGGCTTTAAACCAGTTCAAGGAATGAAATCGAAAGCTAGGAACAAAAATAAAACCAGAAATGTATTTTTTAATTAATTAATTTATTTATTTGTTGGGGCTACAAAACAACAACAACAACAACAAAAACATTAAAAAAATAACGATACAGTAACTGGTTAATAATGTTACTTTTTGTTCTTTGATTACAAGCTAAAGTACTTCCTGCTTGCAGTAACTCGGTGCCAAGTTCAATTCCGATCTTTCTCTGAATGTCTGAAATTTATCAGCAGCAGGCGATTTAAGTCAGATGAGTTGTGGTCTCCCTGTTTCCAACCACAAGAGGTAATTATTGTGCTGTGTACCTTTTATAAATGTTGGTCTTTGACATGAACGTCATCAGTGTTTGATACACAGGCTAACATGTAAAGAGGAATTATGTTGGGAAAAGGCATCTAACTCAACTTAGGCTAAACAATGTGCCAAGTGTAGCCTAACTTGTAAACCGATATACTATGGATTAAAATATAGACTTTAACAAGAGACGTTTTATCAAATCCAAAAGACACATATTATTATGTCACACAGCCTTACATCACATCTTATTACTCTTTTTGGGAACAATAGTTTTAAGGTGGACGCCAATATCGGAAATGTTTAAAAAAATAAGTTGTGGGGAAAAATTGTGGTTTGAAGCCCTGGTTTCAAAAGCTTTTAATTAAAGCAGGAATCTCATAAAGAAGATGAAATTCACGAGGGATAAACTGCTGATGCAAATAACTCAGACGTATTTGTAAAGAAATCCTGCATATCTGGACCACAATTCCTCAGCCTTTAAAGGCAAAACGCTGCTCCCACCTCTGTAATCTCAGCACATGATGCTGACCCAAAACCGCTGACGTCCACTCGACCAAAACAGATCTGCGTGATTTTGTTTCTCACTGTCCGATGCATGACAAAATGTCACAGACAGCTGACGCAGAAGCACAAAAGGTGAGCATTTAAATCAGAGGAACTACACGCTCACCCAACTCCAAATCTACGAGGCATGCGAGGGAAATCTTTGTGGTGAGGTCACAGCTCACCACAGGATGACTGAGCGCACACGTGGGCTCTGATACAAAAATACTCCTACATCTTTCAGCATCAAGGTCAGGGTACACCGCAACAAAGCTGGAAGACAACCCGCTCAGACACAAACACACACAAAGTGAACGTGTGCGCACAGCGTAACACAACCATCCCTTCTGACGTGAGCACGGTGAATGTGGGTGTTACACGCTCAGCCAGGTGCTACTGCAGTATTCTGTATTCACTACCAACAGCAAACACTTCACAGTACAAATAGTGGATGCAATTATGTTCAGGACAAACACAGTAAAAATATGAACAAGGCAGTAGTATAGTATTACCCAGTAATTAATACATTATTTGTTCGCCAAAATTTGGACAGGCACATTTCTTGATTATGCTCCTCGCCTGTCTACATATAAGGTCCCACAGTTGACAGTGCATGTCGGAGCACAAACCAAGCATGAAGTCAAAGGAATTGTCTGTAGACCTAGAGGCAGGATTGTGTCAAGGCACAAATCTGGAGAAGGGTACAGAAACATTTCTGCTGCTTTGAAGGTCCCAGTGAGAAGAGTGGCCTCCATCATCTGTAAATGGAAGAAGTTTGGCTCCACCAGGACTCTTCCAAGAGCTGGCCGCCCATCTAAACTGAGTGATCAGGGGAGAAGGGCCTTAGTCAGGGAGATGACCAAGAACTCGATGGTCCAGCATTCCTCTGTGGAGAGAGGAGAACCTTCCAGAAGGACAACCATCTCTGCAGCAATCCACCAATCAAGCCTGTATGGTAGAGTGGCCAGATGGAAGCCACTCCTTTCGTAAAAGGCACATGGCAGCCTGCCTGGAGTTTGCCAAAAGGCATCTGAAGGACTCTCAGACCATGAGAAACAACATTCTCTGGTCTGATGAGACAAAGTTTGAACTCTTTGGTGTGAATGCCAGGCGTCAGATTTGGAGGAAACCAGGCACCATCCCTAAAGTGAAGCATGTTGGTGGCAGCATCATGCTGTGGGGATGTTTTTCAGTGACAGGAACTGGAGACTAGTCAGGATTGAGGGAAAGATGAATGCAGCAATGTACAGAGACATCCTGGATGAAAACCTGCTCCAGAGCACTGCATCTCTGAAGAGATCTGAAAATGTCTGTGCACTGGCGCTCCCCATCCAACACGATGGAGCTTGAAAGATGTTGCTAAGAGGAATGGGAAAAAACTGCCCAAAGATAGGTGCGCCAAGCTTGTGGCATCATATTCAAGAAGACATGAGGCTGTAATTACTACCAAAGGTGCATCAACAAAGTATTGAGCAAAGGGTGTAAATACTTATGTATGTTTGATTTTTTTATTTTTTTTTTAGTTTTTTATTTTTAATAAATTTACAAAAATGAAAAAAAAAACTTTGTCATGTCATTATGGGGTGTTGTGAGTAGAATTTTGAGGGATAAAATTAATTTACTCTATTTTTGAATAATGTTGTAAGATAACAAAATGTGGAAAAAGTGAAGCGTTGTGAATACTTGCACCGTATATTTGCCACCATTTTGCACACTCACCTGGTTTGAGTGTCTCTAGAGGATTAACTTTTGGTGTACAGGTCAAGGTTGTCATAAAAAATAGTCTGTAAAACATTGTGCAGGGTATCAGTGCAGCCAAATGGGATAGACAGACAATGTGAATCTTAGATTATTCAGCAAATAATTTACAATCAAATGATATAAGTGGTGATATGATAATGTGTCCAAAATATTATAATGCATTGTCCCTCTCATGACTTTCTGTTGTCCCTGGATAGATCATAAAAAAGGGAGCCTTTCTACAATACTGCTGTGCGTCATAGCCGTGCTATTAAGGCTAGCACAGCGGCTGACTTTAGCTCTCTCTTTACCGCTGCAGCGTGTAGTTTTTTAAACCCTTGTCCATCTATAAACATGAACACGGAGCACCTGATGAACTCTTTTGTTTCCACCTGCTCTGATGTGCTGGACAGCGTAGCTCCTCTTAAAATCATGCGCCCAAAGTCCAGGCAGGAGCCCTGGCTAAATGACACTACGCGTGCAGCTCGGCGTGAGTGTCGGAGGGCGGAGCGGAGATGGAAAAAGAACCACCTGGAGGTTTTTTACCAGGTTCTTAAAGATAGCTGGAGGAACTAGCGATGTGTAGTTAAAGCAGAGAAAACAAAATATTTATCTGACTTAATCGCCAACAGTGTTAACAAACCTCGTGTTCTTTTTAAAACTGTGAACTCTATTTTTAATCCTAATCCTTCCACTGCATTGGAAATAACCAATGAAACCTGTGAGAGATTTCTCTCCTTTTTTAATGATAAGATTGCTGCGATAAGGACCAATATTTCGCCCTCTTCACCTTGTGGCCCAGGGGCTAACGCATGTACGGCAGCATTTAGCCAGTTTGAGCCTGTGCCACTTGCTGTTCTTACTGGGATTGTGAATAAACTCAAAGCCTCTACTAGTCCTACAGACCCAGTTCCTCCTCGCTTTTTTAAATAGGTCTGGGGCACCCTTGCCACCTTTGTGAGCGAGGTAATAAACAGTAGTCTGGTCTCTGGCACTGTCCCCATTTTTGTAAAAATGCTGTTGTTGAGTCTCTGATTAAGAAGCCTGGCCTTGACCCTGTGACTTTAGCAAATTATCGGCCCATTTCTAAGCTTCCTTTGGTTTCCAAGATCTTGGAGAAATGCGTGCTTGCTCAATTTCAACCGTTTTTAGATGCACATGGCATTTTAGACCCATTTCAGTTGGGTTACAAACGTTTCACAGTACAGAGTCTGCACTTCTTAAGGTTTTTAATGACCTGTTTTTAATAGCTGATGCAGGAAGCTCTGCCATTTTAGTGGTTTTAGACCTGACTGCTGCTTTTGACACAGTGGACCATGCAACTCTCTTGTCTCGCTTGGAAACCTGTGTGGGTGTCAGGGGGATTGCTTTGAAGTGGTTTGAGTCTTACTTGAGTGGGAGGTCCTTCTCCGTGAGGCTGGGGGACTCCTGCTCCTCTTCTGCTCCCCTGCAGTGTGGTGTCCCCCAGGGTTCTATCTTAGGCCCAATTCTTTTTGCTCTGTATCTCCTCCCACTCAGGGAGATATTTAGAAAACATGGCATGTCATACCATTTTTATGCTGATGACTGCCAAATTTACATGCCGATTCACAAAAATAACCACTGCCCCCTGACACCCCTTCTCGACTGTCTCGGTGATGTTAAGGCTTGGTTAGCACAGAATTATTTAAAACTTAACTAGGGAAAAACTGAAATAATTCTGTTTGGCAATTCCCGCTTTGACTTGGGACCTCTCCAAAGTTTTGTGCATCCCAAAGTCACCAGCCTTGGTGTCACCATAGACAGCGATCTTAAACTTGATAAACAGGTTAATATAGTTTTAAAATTGAGCTTTTTTTACCTTCGTCTTTTATCAAAAGTGAAACCTTTTATCCCTTTTATGTTGTGTGGGCCGCTGAAGAGGAGGTACTGCTGGCCCACCACCACAAGATGGCGCCCTGCTTGAAGTGCGGGCTTCAAGCACGAGAGGGCGTCGGAACAACCAGGAGTGACAGCTGTCACTCATCATCCGTACCAGCTGTCACTCATCCACTACTCATCACCACCACCATAAAGGCCGGATTGCAACTCCACCTCCCCGCCGAGAAATCAGCTACCATTCAGGTAACTTTCTGTGCTGACTCAAATCATTGAGTGATAACCTGAACTTCTTTTGCAGCCGTTATCCTGTGGTGTTCTGCCTTATCTGTGGGAATTGGCATTTGGTGTGATCAGCGACGGCTTCGCCTCACACCCCAAACCAAGATAAGTGGTTAAACAGGAGCTGCACGAGTGTGTGATTGGAGGTGGAGGTTCTCCCTCCTTTACTGAACACTGACTGTGGGAGTACTGAGTGTGCGAACTCACACTCATCCGGACTGTCTCTGTTTTCTGCCAGCAGTACCGGGTCTGACTGCTGAAGACAGCGGCCACCTGGGGCGCAGGGCTTGGCGGCTCCGGTGTTCTTCAGCTCCGATGGTGGTGGAAGCTGTGTGGGGATCCAGCTCTTCTCTCGCCAGGCGTCTTCTATCGTCGAGCCTGCCCACACGTCACCTGGTGTATGATTGACAGTCCACCATATTGTTATTGTCTGTACGTCGTTGTGCGATTCACAACATTAAATTGTTACTTTTGGCTTATCCATTGTCCGTTCATTACCGCCCCCTGTTGTGGGTCCATGTCACGTCACTTTCACAACATTTTAATTTGTTTGAACAAGTCATGCACACTTTTATTTCTTCTCGTTTAGACTACTGCAATGCACTTTATTCCGGAATTAGCCATAATGCACTTTCCCGACTGCAGTTAGTCCAGAATTCAGCGGCTCGACTTTTAACAGGGGCCAGAAAGCGTGAGCACATACCCCAATTTTGGCTTCTCTGCACTGGCTCCCTGTACGTTTCAGAATTGATTTTAAGATACTTTTGTTTGTTTTTAAAGCTCTGAATGGACTGGCCCCGCAATATATCATCAACTGCCTCCAGGTTTACACTCCAGCACGAGCTCTGAGGTCCGAGGGCCAGTCCCAGCTTATGGTGCCTAGGACGAGACTTAAAACTCGAGGGGACAGAGCCTTCTCCGTGGACGGTCCCAGACTCTGGAATGCTCTGCCCCTACATGTCCGATCTGCTCCCACTGTGGAGTGTTTTAAGTCCCGTCTTAAGGCCCAATTTTATTCCTTGGCTTTTAACACCGCGTGACTTGTACGGTCCTTGTGTCTTATTTTTATTTTATTGAAATTTATTGTTTTATCATGGTTTTATTTATTTATGTATTATTTTATCTTATTTATTTTACTGTTATTATTGTTATTATTACTATTTTGCGTGTCTATGCTTTTGCTGTGCAGCACTTTGGAGACTCGAGTCTGTTTAAATGTGCTTTATAAATAAAGTGGATTGGATTGGATAAGAATATTTAAATTATTATAAATTAAGAACTTCAGTCTTCATTACAAATATTTGATGCACAGTATGGTGCAATAAAAATGCAAATCACGCAGAATCACAGAATATTGTGTGTACTTGATGATCTATCAGAAAGTCTAATGACTGTAAATGAGCGATGAGACTTTTCTGATCTAAATGTAACCTTGTAAATGTTGCTGTAAATCTCACAGCAAGAAGGTTCTGGGTTCAGATCTGCCCAAGGTCTTTCTGTGCGCAGCACGCATGTTCTCCCTGTGTATGTTCGGGTTTGTTCTTACTATCAAGTGGTGGTTATAAATTGACCGTGGGACTGGCGATCGGTCCTGGATGTAGCTGGTGGTGCCTACAGCAGCCCCCAACGGGAATAAGGACAAATGAATGAATGAATGAACAGATGTTGAGATTAGTACTGCGCAGTGCAGTTTGCATACTAAAAGCAGATGGTAAATGTCTCACAACTGCTACCTCCATGTTTCATCTCTGTGTATGCAGTATTTGCACCAGTAACCCAGTATTTGTATTTCTAAGGCAGAAGGATCACGTGTGCATGTTTCACGCCAGTATTGTATCCGACTGGGAACGCTCATTTCCATAACAGAAATAGACTAATGAATGGAAAAGGGAACTGTTAACTATTGTTGTGATGATGGTGATCTGAAACAACAAATACTTTTCAACTTTTTGCAAAAAATGGCTGTCATGCAAATTAAACATATTTCAACATGAAGTCGTTATGGCCTAAACATCCTCTTTGCAGGTACATGAAAGTCTAAATTGACAGAAGCACCATAATAAAAAAAAGTTGAAGAGGAACAATGGATTTGTAGTCTGGTCCATAAGTATTTGGACAACAACACAACAACAAAATTTTGGCTCTGTACGCTACCACGATGGAGTTGAACTGAAACAGTTTAGATGTGCTGGTAGTATAGAAGCTGAGCTTCAGCTCAAGGTTTAATAGAAAATAATGTATTGCAATACCACTTGGAGATTGCAGTCATTTTTATATAGAGTCCCTCCAATGTCAGGCCCCATAAGTCACTGGAAAAACTAAAGATGTTGTTGTTTGTCTTTCGGCTCATCCTGGTTGTTAAGGGTTTCCTCAGCAGATCCAGTACTGTCAAGATTGTTTCTAATGCAGTACAGTTCATCACTTTTACAATCAGTGTTCTTTAGACAAGTCAGGGGATGGATACATGAACATTTTCATTCATCTATCCATTTTCTTAACCTACCTTGGGGTGGATGGAGCCTATCACAGCTGTAATTGGGCTAGAGACAGAGTACACCCTGGACAAGACATTTAGTCTATCGTGGGGCCGACGCATATAGACAGATTAATGCCTAATTTAGAATCACCAATTCATTTAACCTGCATGACTTTGGAAATGATAGGAAGCCAAAACACCCCTAGGAGCCCATGTAAACACAGGAAGAACATGCAAACACCACACCGAAAGGACCAGGCTGGAAATCAGGACCTTTTCACTGTGAGGCAGCAGTGTTAACCACTGAGCCACCGTGCTGCCTGAACATTTTCAAGTCACTGAATATGTCTTGGGTGTCTTCTTCCTCAAATCATCAGAAGGAGTTTTTCCTTTCCACTGTCATCTGTGTCCTTGCTCTAGGGGTTCGTAAGGTTAGACCTTACTTGTGTGAAGCGCCTTGAGACAGCTTGTTGTGATTTGGCACTATATAAATGAAATAAATTGAAAATGAATTATTATTAAGAAACATCTACAGTATAGTACTTTGTGGTAAATCTGTCTGGAATAGAACAGTTCACAGTGATGATGCAAAAGGAGACATGTGAGGGAAGTCACCAGACAGCCATGAAAACTCTTGAAGGAGTTAAAAGCTTCTCTGACTCTGATTGGATAAACTACATTAAGCAAATGTCTGATGGACCACCAGATCCTCAGCTTCATGGTGAAGTGGCCCTGAGAATATACTATTAGGATTGGTACGTTTTCTGACCTTGCTAGTAGACTGTGTAAGTGTTGGTGTTGTTAACAGTGTGATTTTCATGACGTCCTTGTTGAACTGCTCGTCTGGCGTGCCTGTGGTATAACTTTTACAGGCCAGCTTATTGGGTTTTGCTACTGTTGGTGCTGAAGATTCTTTTCGTGCAGATGCAGTGGAACATGTTTCTTTCATTCCACATTCCTATGTTTAACTACGAATAGAAGCCTTTCTCTGACCAGTAGAAGTATCATTTCTGATTTATTGCTGTCCTTCTCTTAACGAATATGCAGTTTGGATTTTATGACAAAGGTTTTGAGCTACAGTTTTGAGCTACTTGTGCCAATTCAACATGCAGATCCACCTTGGATTTTCTGTGGCGACCACAAGTGCAAACAAGGGAGCAGCCGAAGGGACTTACTTTTTTTGAGCTACAGTGTATTTAACATTTGATTATGATTTTTCAATGTTTCAATTCAGGACTGAGCCCTGGGGCACCCCAGGGCTCAGTCCTGAAGGAATAAAGTCCTTGGGCCTTTATTGTTTCTTTTGTATATTAATGACATACACTCAACAAAAATATAAACGCAACACTTTTGGTTTTGCTCCCATTTTGTATGAGATGAACTCAAAGATCTAAAACTTTTTCCACATACACAATATCACCATTTCCCTCAAATATTGTTCACAAACCAGTCGAAATCTGTGATAGTGAGCACTTCTCCTTTGCTGAGATAATCCATCCCACCTCACAGGTGTGCCATATCAAGATGCTGATTAGACACCATGATTAGTGCACAGGTGGCCTTTTATTGTGGGCAGTCTAAGGCACACCTGTCCATGTCCTGAATAAATTCATTCATTGATACAGCCACAAGTGGAGGAGTTTAGGGATCTTGGGGGGTTTTTTTGTGTTAACCTGGAGTGTGAGATTGATATATGTGCTGCATCTGATATTTTGCAGACAGTGTACCAGGCCGTCATGGTGAAGAAAGATCTGAACTCTCGATTTACAACTCAATTTACACTACTATCCGCACGTATGGTCATGGATATTAAGTAATGACCGAAAGAACAAGGTCACAGATACAAGCGGTGGAAATCTGATTCCTACGTCGGGTATCTAGGCTTACACTCCAGGATGGGGCAAAAGGGTCAACATCCTTTCTTTTGGACATCTGGTAAGGATGCCCCTTGGTTGTCTCTCCAGAGAAGTCTTCCAGGCTCATCCAACTCTGAGGAGAACCCAAGGAAGACCCAGGACATGCTAGAGGGATTATATTTCTCAAATGGTGTGGGAACACCTCAGGATTCCCCAGAAAGTGTTAGAGGACTTGGCAGAGGATAGGGAAGTGTGGGAGCAGCTGTTTGGTCTACTGTTGCCACAACCCATTCTTAGAGAAGCAGCAGAAAATGAATGAATGAATGAATGAATACAGTGCAAATAACAGCATGTCATCTCAAGGAACTTCAGAAGAATAAGGTATAACCATACCCACCCCCTTAGCACCACATTGGCAACAGTAGTAAGATAAAGCACCCTTGGATGTTTTGTTTTGTTTTTTTTACAGGAAGAAACATCAAGCAGACCAGACTGAGAGGGGTGACCATCTGCTTTGGCCATACATACTGCCATTAACAAAAAATAAATAAATAAATAAATAAATAAAACAAAGCACCACAAAGAATTGTCAACATGCAAAGACAAAAAATGTTGGAGCCATCTGTAGACATGTAAAGTCCAGTGGCTGCAATGAGTGAAGAGTAAAGTGTCATAAAGTGGAATACAATTGTAAGTCACCAACATAGTTCATACTTCATTCATAAAGGTAACACCTTCCAGAGTTCCGTTCATCCTTTAAACTCTGACAGATGTCCACAGCATACTCAAGATTTCCTCAATGTTTAATCTTGATGTGATGAGAATGTGGGTCAGAGTCAACATTCTCAACAAGGTGTCAGTAAATTTACACTTGACAAATTGAATGATCAAGTGACAAAAAGAAGAGGGCGGAGAAGTGGAAGAGGTGTATGGGGAATAGGCTTGAAAAAGATTCAGTTGGATAAAAGGATAAAAGAAATAAAGCGTAGGGTTTGTTCTGGCAGAAGACCCATGAGTCAGCGACATACTCGATCAGCTAATTGAATCTGAAGCAGCTGGTTCTAAAAAAAACATCGCTGGGAACAATACGGTGCAGGCTACACCATTAAAAGCTCATTGTCTTCCTCACTTACTTCTGTTTGCAGTTGCTGCCCAAAGATCCCTCCACCACCCCAGTTGGTCTCTGTGTGTTACGGGGAGATGGGCTCCACCCCCCAAGTCCTTCATCAGGAGGTTTTGAGAGACACTCCCATCCCACTGCCACAACCGGAACCGAGGATTGAGACTATCCCACCAATCATGGGAAGTGAGGCCGGGTACACCCTGGACAGGACGCCAGTCTATCACAGGACCTCATATAGACAAACAAACACATTCACACCTGCACCCACACCTACAGTCAATTTAAAGTTTCCAATTCACCTAAGATGCATATTTTTGGATGTGGGAGGAAGCCAGAGCACGCGGCAAGACTGACGCAAACACAGGGAGAACATTCACATGCAGTATGAATGATTGATGAATCTGTTTTTGCATGATTTATTTGGACAGGGACAGGTTTATGTGGGGGAGTGAGGTGAAGTAAGGCCAATTAGAAAAAAAAGATCCTTGTGTCTAGTAACCCGACCAACCCCGTTATAAATCTACAATTCTTGCCATTTTTGAAGGCTGGCATGAATATTCCCAAAATAGATCACCAGTCATTAACTTTACATTTTCGTCTTGCCAGAACGTTCTGCTTTGTCTGAGCCTTAGCTTCACTGAAAATTTATAAATGGAGGCCTACTATTTGTTTTTATCAATTGAAATTTTTACCTAAGAGGTGTCTGGTTTGTCTGGAAAATGTCTTTCTTTACGACACACAGTGCAGGTGAACCAATGATCTGGCATGAGCTCAAGTGATGAAGTTGTCCCAGTTCAAGGATATCATGAGAACTTAAAAATGGGCGTGACCCGGGTGTTTAGTTGCCTTTGCTAGAAAGACAATTGAATTTCACTCCAGCAAGGTTAACACACACACACACACACACACACACACACACACTAGTCTTTGCTTGTGGCCCTCAAAATCTCGAAAAATCCTCCCCGAATATATCATCTGTCTTTCATGAACTGTACATATTAACTTGATCCTTTCACTGCTGTGACCACATAAGGGCCTCGACTCCAGCCTGGCTGATCATATGGTCCATTTTTAAGCTCATACAGTGAAGTGGAAGCTACGGTTGTCTATTTTGAAATTGTTCATGTCCAACTTACGCTTGTGTTTAGACCCGCAGCTGGAAAAAACTCTGCACTCCATGATCTTTTTACTTAAGGTCAACTGTCTGTTAAATTGATGGGGCAACCACCTTCGTGCAAAAGGTTTTCAGGAAACCAAGAACCATGTTGCTTTGTTAGGATCTTGACCTTCTCATGTTCTCCTTTGTGCCTTAGTGCGGTCCACCTCAGAGTTTTTGTTTCAATATATTTTCTATTTCTTGCTGTCCAGGACCTCAGATAGAAATCAGAGTGGACAGGCCTTTATTTTACTAAGTGATGAAAAAGCCTCAACTGGATACTGAAGCTGTCAACATGGGGCATAATTAGAGGAAGCGTGGAGGAGGGGGTATATACTCATAACGTTGAACGAGCGGGATTGGAACATTTTCTTGAAGGCCTTTGACATTACGGAGAGCTGCACAGTGACTGGGGTGCGAACACCAACGAAAGGCAAGACGTGCAGTAGTGTAGGTAATGTATATATGTATGTATGTATGTATATATGGGGTGGGCGTTTATAAGCTTTGCTTCTGCTCACCCCCTTTCTGGTCACACATGTCACTGTGGAATTGTCTTGTATATCAGTTTTTGTTATTGACGAGTTGGGTTCCAAATAATAAGTTCAAAGTTCAAATGGAGGAATATTTTGTGGGCTGATGAGAGTAAAATTGCTCTTTTGGGTCCAAGGGCCGCAGACGGTTTGTGAGACGACCCCCCAAACTCTGAATTCAAGCCACAGTTCACAGTGAAGACAGTGAAGCATGGTGGTGCAAGCATCATGATATGGGCATGGTTCTCCTACTATGGTGTTGGGCCTATATAATCGCATACCAGGTATCATGGATCAGTTTGGATATGTCAAATACTTGAAGAGGTCATGTTGCCTTATGCTGAAGATCTCTCAGAGAGAGAATGAGCAGCATTGTGGATTCTTCTGAAAGCTCAAACTCTCCAACATTTAGCAACATTATTCTGAGACCCGCCCAACTAAAGCTTAAATTATGTCAGAAAGAAGCTGAGGTGATGGGTGGAACTTCTTGAGACCAGTCACGAGTATAAACACACATCAATTACACAGTTTGAACTTGTGGATCAATTACAACAGTTTGAACTTGTGGATGACTCAGTGATTCATGATATGAGTGATAAGATGAATGAATTTTGCAAAACAACACTGAAGCAGCCAGAGCAGATCACCCACAAGCTGCTGCTGCTGCTAAAGGGCTTCACCAGAAATGACACAAAGCTTAAAGCTACAGTGTGTAGGATTAGTGTCATCTAGTGGTGAGGTTGCAGATTGCAATATTCCATCACTGGTCAGGACATCCTGTATATATGTAGGGCTCTTTCTAAGGTACAAAAACACATTGATTTGTTGTTGCATGTAACTACACACTCATGCACAGATGGTTGTGAATGCTGTATTCCATTTCTGCTAATTATACACTGCTAGATATTACATCCTGCAGCTTAATTTCCTGAATAGCTTTGACCGCTCAGCTGCAGCGATTGGTATTGTCATTATCTTGTTCCATCCTTGCCTCTGTCATTCTGTGTGTCTGCCTGGCTACATGACAATGTAAACACATTGTCCCTTTAATGGGTGCAGGGAGGGTTCACTAACCTGCCCTGGAGATCCCTGCTCTGCAGTTTTCTAAATCTTGCTTTTTGCATTTTCTCTCTGGAGAAGACACACATCGAAAACATGCAGGGCAGGTGATCTCCAGGGGCAGGGTCGTGACCTCAGGCTCAGGGATGTTTGTTATTTATGTCACTGTTGCAATCTGGAGAAAGGACCATAGCCCTAGTGAAGAGCGACACATGACTTACCTTTTCTGGGGAAATGGATCAACTTGGTCAATCAACACTATATCATTGGAACCAACCAAGAGATGTTCATCTTTAGCTGTCAGTAAGTCATCTGGGATGGACCAAAACGGCTGAAGATTGGTGACCTTCTATTTTATTTGGAAATCTGGGTCAGCTTGGTCAGTAACTATGTAAACAGTAAGTAACACCTTATCAAACTATGGGGTTGATCATTCTCGTAATGTCACATGTTTCTGTGAAGACTCTGTTGTCCAGGGGTTTTCCATAGTAGAGAGCTTGAATCTTCTAAGCAGTTTCAGTCTTTTGTTCATGGGTATGAGTCTTTCACTTCATCAGGAGAGTCGTCAGGAGAGCCGTAGGAGAGGTGTCAGTCCCATTGTAGGAGGGACAGCTGCCCTGTCATTAGGACGGGTGCCCTACTAGAACACAATAGGTGCTAATTAGAGCAATTGTTTAGTCCACTAGCCAATAGCAGTCTGCCTCTCGGTAGCAGGGGTCGGGTTAGGTTTAAAACTCCAGCTTTTGGTGGCTTCTATTATTCTTCTCTACAAGAGTCAAGACAGAAGTCAGACTACCAGAGCAAGAATTTTAGTCTGAAGAAGCTTCTGCGATTTGAAGCGAAATGTCCTCGCTCAAGCAACCCAGTCCAGTCGAAGATTCAAGCTTCTCTATTATAGTAATGGTCCACAGTTGCATGCTTGGGTGTAAAATGTACATGTTGGAAATTGGTTGCCTTGATCTCCTTTTTGTGGGGAAAATAGGTTGCTCGTCATGACCCAGCATGCAGGTCTTAGAAATTAAGATACTAAAATAAGAATTATGTCACTTTTTATACACTCTAGACCTGGTAATAAGGGTTTTCATTGTACTCTGAGGTAATAATCTATTTAATTGCTAACAGTGGCTTCATGTCTTACTGGGCAAAAGACAAGACTGCAAAATTAAAAAAAATTATATTGATGCTGAAACAACCTTGCAATTGTTTTGAAAAGTGAAATGCGATATTGCACCTCTTGGCCATGATATAGTTTGCTGTGACTAGACATGGACCAACCAACAGGAATTAGATTCCTCTTAGAAGCTGACATCAGTGCAGCAGTTATGAGGTTTATAAGGTGCACATATTTCATGTCAAGTTTTAATATTTTTAAGAGTGCACCCCAATGTAGAGAATTGTTTGCTGGGAAATTGTTGCATTCATCTCAGCCAAACCTGCAGTTGAATTATAGAGTTTTTTTTTCTTTTTTTGCAGAATATTAATTACTTTGCCATCAGCAAGGAAAAGTCAACAGAAGCTGCTGCCTGCTTCCTCGGTTGCAAATTAGTTTCAGTGCTGAATGTGTGTATTATGTCTAATGTTTACTGTCCCAAACTAGCATGTGGCTAAGAAGTTATTACTCATCAGCCACAATCTACAGTGGCATCGACCCAAAGTAAAGATGGGCTCGCTGTGCAGCTACTGTAGATACGCTGTACGCTACAAGGCCTGGCAACCTCACTGACACTTCAGTAAAAATAAAACACATCAAAAAGTTGAATTAGGTAGTTTTGGCCGCAGGTCTCTAATGTTGCACAATTTATAATATTTCGTATATCAATATGAGATAATATACCATATACTACCAGCCGATTGAATTCTGAAAATATTTGTTAGAACAAAATAGGAATGTGAATGTTAATCTGTTAAGCTTGTCAGTGGAAAGTACTAGATGGGATATGCACAGTAACTATGGATTTCATAAAACAGAAAGTGTTTGGGTGATAAAGTCAAATTCCATTTTTTTCTAACACCTTAGAAAGCCGGTAGCTCAGTGGGACAAGGAGTTCGACTGCTAGCATGTAGAATTTGTTGGATTCCTGGTCAAAGTACTCGCCTGTGTCCTTGGATGCGACACTTATTAATCTTCATTGTCTCAGTCCACCCACTTGTAAATGGGTACCAGCCTTGGTTGGGGAAGTAGCCCACATCAGACCATCCAGGGAGAGTTGTAGACTCTCATCTGTTTCAAGCTACGGAATCTGGAGATAAGCAGTGGCACCAACAGGCCTTGGACCTCTATCAGACTTACACTTTTAGCAAGTGTAAACCAACTTAACACAAAATAAGAATATTACAGATAGTGTGGCTATTCATTATCATATTTCCAGGATGAGGTTTGTTTGATTTTAAGAACCACATCTGTCTCTGAGGTCTTTTATTATCCTGGCTGTTTTTCAGAAAATATACTTAGGCAAGGTTGGTTCTGTTCAAACGCCATGATGTTGTAGCTCTTGTGAACATCTATACTCCTGGCATCATCTGCGGGACACGGTCTTGCATCCAGTTTGTCTTTTGCTGGGTTGTTTTTATACACTTTTTCAATTCAATTTCAATTGATTTCATTATATAGTGCCAAAACACAGAAAAGGTGCCTCAAGGCGCTTCACACAAGTAAAGTCTAACCTTACAACCCCCGAGAGCAAGCACACAGGTGACAGTGGTAAGGAAAAACTCCCTCTGATGATTTGAGGAAGAAACCTCAAGCAGACCAGACTCAAAGGGGTGACCATCTGCTTGGGCCATGCTACCGACACAGTTTACTGACAATACAAATATACAGGAAATTTTTGTCTTTTGTTTCAATCTGCACCTGCACCAATGACTTACCAGTCCAATGCGTGAGTGACAATCTCTGCTGCATTTATTGCACGTGTACTGTGATGCCTGCTGAGGCTGCTGCTGCTGCCGAACATCTATACAGCATCATAAGAAAAACTGTCTGTGTAGAAATTCACATTAAAGGCTGCCTTTTATTTCTGCATGTGACTCAGTGGGACATGAAGGGCAACATACGTAGACCTGGGTTAGAATCCCAGTCATGCTACCTGTTGTCCTTGTCCATGAACAAGACAACATTATCAATGTCTTTTTCCATCCAACTGTAAATGGGCGCTGGTCTTGCCTGAGGAAGTAGCTTGTGACGGACTGGCGTCCCATCCAGGACTCTCACTTGCTTCACATTGCAGTATCTCAGCCTAAGCACCAGCGTCAATGAGCCTCCAAGTTTATATAGGATTTACTTCTTCTTCTTCTCCTTTACGTCGGCACAGCTGAATGTGCAGTAATTTTGACATGCTGATGGTCATCTCTGCCAAATCCCAACAGTGGGTCACCCCTGCTGCATTTTAACAGAAGATGATTGGATTTATTTGCAACTGCATTTAGGTGACAGACTTTAACCCTAACAACACAATACACCAGATGGATGAGCATGTTTAGGGAAACAGAAGAATTTTAACATACGAGAAGCCCAGGTCATTGCTTTCTTTATGATATAATATACTTCAAAGAGAGATAATATGTCGTCTGTATGCTCAGTTATCACGCTGAAAACTATTTCTACTCGACATTTCTTTGACATCTGGTTCCAGCATGTGCCATAATCCCCAGTTCTTGATGTAGAACTGTAAAGGTGATCAGCCGTGCAACATTAATGAACATCATTCAAGACAACGCTGTTGTGAAGCAGTGCCAAAGTTTAAAAAACAGTCTTTACTTTGAGTTGATGCCTTCGACAGAAGGATGGATCAAAAGAGTTGTGCAGGCTCCAGTGGAGGGCCACATCACCCCTTTTGTTACCGTTAAACCAGAACAAATGGTTAAAATGTGGGGAGTCAGGATGGAACAGCCAAATAGTTTTATTTGTGCGAACAAAAAATGAATTGATAAATGTAGAAATCCATGGAAGGAGACACTGGAGCAGGGAGACGCTGCCTTGGCAAGAATGATGACTGGAGTGAGTTCCCAAACCAGATGGTGGTTGACAACAGAACCAGGACAACAGAGCTTTTAGGTGGCAGGAATGCTGTGGACACAAGGAACAAAAGCCGTCAAAAAACCAGAAGGCACTTAGTCAAAACAGAGCATGAACAGAGAAAGTGACAAAGAATCACTGAAGCCAGGTACCACACAGGTACCAGGACTGTAGAGAGGCAGGACCGGGTTTTAAATACAGGTGGTGGTTAATTGTTGGCAGGTTTGAAGAATCAGTTCTGTGACGCGACGCCTGGAGGAACAGGAAGGGAGGGGGAGCAGAGCAGACCCAAGGCAGCACAACACCACCTTTCTGTTTGTTTGTTGGTTTGTTTTTGTTTTTGTAACATCATCAACAGTCTGGACAGATTTTGTGAAAATGCTTCTTACGCATAACAAGCTGGTTTTCCTTTGATCTCTTCACTAACATTGTTTGCCTTATGACATCATAAGGCTCTATAACCAAACAAATAGGTTGACACCCATATAGATGAGATTTGTAGTCCATAGTGGGACATGCAGTTACAATTCAGTCTGTCTTGAATTTTTTTTTTTTTAACTTTGTGGTTATTTTTATTAAATTGACATTAAAATCTCCATTTTGAAGTTTGCCCAGTATAGATGGAGTGGGAAAAAGTCAAGACTGTCCTTTGGTGGAGTTAATAGTAAAGTATTAAGCCAGTATTGGTCCACTGGTGGAAGTATGTAATTTCCCGAGTGCCCTTCCTAATTTTTGCCGCGTTTCTCTTTTTCTTGTTGTCTCAAAGCACTCCCCTTTAAAAAATGACATAATCAAAGACTCGACACCAGGGTTTCCACTTGAATTGTACATTTTCCTCTTTGGTGCCTTTTTCCATCATTATCTCTGTGAGTATTTCCGTTGGGCTAATCTCCCACAGTCCTCTGGTTACTTTGGAAAAGATGACAAACAGGCCAACAGCCTCTGAACAGCAGCATGTTTTCCTGCTCTCTCACAGGACGCCGCTGGTATTTGGTCACTTGGCTTTCCCAGCGCAGGGCACTTAGCTCTGCTCAAAGGATGCAGCCTGATGGTCTGCATGCACCCGTGCGTTTGGGAGTCTGTGGGTGGGTGAGTGTGCTATGCGTTCAGTCTGTGGGTGAGGAGGGTGTCCATCCGTGCACAACAGTGTTTTGAGTATTTAGGGAAATGATGGTCTGGAGTTTAAAGAGGTTTGCTTGTGACTTGGTTCAATTAGCTGGTTGCAGCAGAGAACCTGGTGTGGCAGCATGCTGACATCAGTGTGGTGAATGTGAGGCATCATTGTAAAGTGTTTTGAGTGTCTACAGCAGATGGGAAAGCATGACAGAAATACAGTCCATATTTGGTGCTAAATGTACCTCATCCACCCAGCTGTACATGGGTACCCACCTGGGTGGGGGAAGTAACTACCTGTGTCAGACTCACATCCCATCCATAGGGAGACTCCCATCCGTGTCACACTATGGACTCTGGGGATAAGCACAGGTACTTGCTTCTTCTTTACAATTTTGCCACAAGCCTGGTTCTGGTCCTCGTGTAGTTTGACTAGTTGCTCTGGAGTTTTGACAAAAGTTAATTTTTGGGTCTTTTCAGATAGCAGAAGCCAAAAGGAAAATAAAATGTCAGTAGGTTTCTAGTGTAGACGTTTCAGCAGCACCAACTGTCACTGTAAGTTTCCGGTGATTGTGAGACACAGACGATACAGTCACACAATTCTGATTTGACAGCACAAGGCTCTAAATGGAAAAATGAAGTGTCACATATTGCAGCATTAATTCCGTCAGTAGCACAAAAATAGTTGAATAGTCTCATTAGTTGAGTCACACACCTAATAAAAAACCTGGTGGAAACCTTGACTTGAAAGTAATCATGTTGACCTCACAGGACTCACCTGACTCTTAACAAATCCCATACTGGTCAAACTGTATGACTATAAACAAACTACAGATGTTCAACTGGAAGGATTCATTATAAAATCGCATTTATTGTCATTCCAGAAGCCCAACACAGTAAACTTGTTTATTTGAACACAAACCATAATGTGAACCCTGACATGCCACCAAAGTTTGAAGCCTGGAGCTACTACACAAGAACAAATTGATTGTGATTATGCTACCCAGCAGAATGTTTGGAACTTGGACTCAGTCTACATTTTCAGTTTATTGTAAACCAAAAATGAATTGAATCATTTTCTTTTGTGCTACCCTTGGTCTAGAGGAATGTTTTAGAATTAGCTCTTATACAGTAGTGTTCAGAATAATAGTAGTGCTATGTGACTAAAAAGATTAATCCAGGTTTGAGTATATTTTTTATTGTTACATGGGAAACAAGGTACCAGTAGATTCAGTAGATTCTCACAAATCCAACAAGACCAAGCACTAATGATATGCACACTCTTAAGGCTATGAAATTTGGCTATTAGTAAAAAAAAGAAGTAGAAAAGGGGGTGTTCACAATAATAGTAGTGTGGCATTCAGTCAGTGAGTTTGTCAAGTTTGTGGAACAAACAGGTGTGAATCAGGTGTCCCTATTAGGATGAAGCCAGCACCTGTTGAACATGCTTTTCTCTTGAAAGCCTGAGGAAAATGGGACATTCTGTGGGCTGTTCTTCTACCATGATCTCCAATGCTTTAAAAATGGACAAAAAAACCAGAGACACGTGGAAGAAAATGGAAAACAACCATCAAAATGGATAGAAGAATAACCAGAATGGCAAATGCTCACCCATTGATCAGCTACAGGATGATCAAAGACAGTCTGGAGTTACCTGTAAGTGCTGTGACAGTTAGAAGACGCCTGTGTGAAGCTAATTTATTTGCAAGAATCTCCCGCAAAGTCCCTCTGTTAAATAAAAGACATGTGCAGAAGAGGTTACAATTGCCAAAGAACACATCAACTGACCCTAAAGAGAAATGGAGGAATATTTTGTGGACTGATGAGAGTAAAATTGTTCTTTTTGGGTCCAAGGGTCGCAGACAGTTTGTGAGACAACCCCCAAACTCTGAATTCAAGCCACAGTTCACAGTGAAGACAGTGAAGCATGGTGGTGCAAGCATCATGATATGGGCATGTTTCTCTACTATGGTGTTGGGCTATATATCGCATACCAGGTATCATGGATCAGTTTGGATATGTCAAAATACTTGAAGGGTCATGTTGCTTATGTTGAAGAGGACATGCCCTTGAAATGTGTGTTTCAACAACACAATGACCCCAAGCACACTAGTAAACGAGCAAATCTTGGTTCCAAAACCAACAAAATTAATGCCTCACAGATGTGAAGAAATCATGAAAAACTGTGGTTATACAACTAAATACTAGTTTAGTGATTGACAGGCTTGCTAAAAAAAAAAAAAAAGCAGGTTTGAGCATAATATTTTTGAGTTGTAGCATCAACAGCAGATGCTACTATTATTGTGAACACCGCCTTTTCTACTTTTTTTTTTTTTTTTTTTACTAATAGCCCAAATTCATAGCCTAAGAGTGTGCATATCATGAATGCTTGGTCTTGTTGGATTTGTGAGAATCTACTGAATCTACTGGTACCATTGTTTCCCACGTAACAATAAGAAATATACTCAAAACCTGGATTAATCTTTTTAGTTGACATAGCACTACTATTGTTCTGAACACTACTGTATATACCGTAAATCAAAAAAATGTATTTCTGGTCATTATTATTCTAAACACTACTGTATGTAGCTCTTGAATGAGATATTTGACAGGATAAGTAGTGGACCAGATTATTTACAGATGTATGGCACCAAAATTCTTGAAAATCTGTGTGAGATTGCCATTATTATTATTATTATTATTATTATTATAATGACTTTATTTAAATAACACATTTGGTACCAAATCATGCAGTGCATCCGGAAAGTATTCACACCGCTTCACTTTTTCCACATTTTGTTACAGTATGTTACAGCCTTATTCCAAAATGGATTAAATTAATTTTTCCCCTCAAAATTCTACTCACAACACCCCATAATGACAACATGAAAAAGGGTTTTTTTGCAAATTTATTAAAATTAAAAAATCACATGTACATAAGTATTAGCACCATTTGCTTAATACTTTGTTGATGCAGCATTTACAGCCTCACGTCTTCTTGAATATGATGCCAAGAGCTTGGTGCACCTATCTTTGGGCAGTTTTATCCATTTCTCTTTTGCAGCACCTCACAAGCTCCATCAGGTTGGATGGGGAGCATTGGTGCACAGCCATTTTCAGATCTCTCCAGAGATGTTCAGTCAAATTCAGGTCATTGCTGCATTCATCTTCCCTCAATCCTGACTAGGCTCCCAGTTCCTGTCACTGTAAAACTTCCCCACAGCATGATGCTGCCACCACCATGCTTCACTGTAGGGATGGATGATGTCTGGCATTCATGCCAAAGGGTTCAATCTTTGTCTCATCAGACCAGAGAATTTTGTTTCTCATGGTTGTTGGGTATTTTCGCCTCCAAACATTCTTAAAACCTTTAACAAGACAAACAGAGTCAAGAATCACCAGTGAGACAGAAAGTCAAATTTAGCTCGCGAGGAGTGCAAGTCAGGCTGTACACCAAAGCTACACTAAAGTCTGGCCTGCGCTCCTGCTCTTTTATTAGGACTTCCCTACATACATGGGCGGTACAGCTCCTAAGGGGAGGAGTGATAGCGCGTGAGCTGTTGCCGCAGAACCGCTGATTGCACAATACATTCAGGACTTTCAGAACCTTTTTAATCTTGGGCTCGATTAAGATGTGTTTAAGACATCTAACGATTAATCACACTTCTTCTGACACAAGGACTAATGTATCATAATCACACTGTGGTTGGAACATTCAATTCTCTATTCTTTATCTCACTGCTCCGCTTATGGCTGCATTCTGCCTGGGTCATCTTCACATGTCCTGAAAAAGAGCTTAGCGTGCACACAGAGATACCACAACTTGCAGAAGCACGTCATGTCACATATCTTAAGTAACCTTCACCCATCACATCAGTACAGTACACTTTATCAGAGCAGAGAGAACTACATTCTACCAGAGCAGAGAACACAAAACATGCATGATAAAATAAAACAGTGTATCTACAGAATAACTCCAACATTCCCCTCTGTTTATCATGCATTCCAACGGTATTACATCTTCACCTAAAAGTAAACAATTGTTACTAAGCAACCACTTCTTATTCAGATTTTCAGCTGCAATTTTCAGGCACCACAGACTTTAGGTGCGTCAACAAGTCCTTGGCTAAAATGGGAATGGCTTTTACTGGGAGGAGTAGGGACACTAAAGCACAGTAGCCTGACACATTCCTAGGCAATCTGTCAAAAATTCTATTATCTCCACACCACCACCACACGTCACTTCGGCTGACTGGTATAAATGAACCGTTTTCTGTATTATTCGACTACACCACTTGTCTTATTACATTTTCTGGAGTTTGTGAGCTTTTCAATATCATCATAATTCTCAGTACAGTCATTATAGTTTTCTCCACTAAGGTCTGACTGTTTCAATGCTTGATATTTTGGCATAGTTTGTTGGAAGGCCAGATTACACTGTACAAATGTATTTGACACCATTTTGCCAACCATTGTTTTGATATAAGGGATCACACAACACATGCAAAGTCCAATCAGATTAGGACTATAATAACTGGTGTCACCATTTCAATAGTAACTGCCAACATGGTCCTGAAGTCAACCAGGACCAGGGATTCCACCGGTTCACGGCTAGGGTGTCTTTATGCATTGCATCACGAAGTTTATTCAGCTCTTCCAATGCGTCCTGCATATCCACTGAATGAATGGAGTCTGGGATGAAAGTACAGCATGTTGTGTTCAGCAGAACACAAACTCCTCCCTGTGAACCAGTAAGCAAGTCTAAAACCATGCGATTTTGCATCACCATGGTACGTAAAGCATCTATTTCAGTGTTTTGAGCTGCTACTATTTTTTCAGTTACATTCATGAACAGACCCAATCGATAATTCAGAGTTTCAATCATTAATTAATTTTTTCCCACTCCTATCCAGGGGAACAATGAATGTGCTATTTTCTCTCCTACAGACCACAATTTTTGGTCCTTTGGTACATCCGAGCCCCACATGTGATCATGTGGTAACACATCTGGGTATATCATCTCCTCCGTCTGGTGCTGCCATTCTTCTCTGTGGAGGTCCTTGGCACTACCACATATGTATGGTCAGTCACCTGGGTAGGTGCACACACACCCACCCCAATTTGGTGGGAGACTCATGTACAGTCTGGAACCACAAAGCCAATAGATGTCATCATACACCGGAGTACCATTTACAGGTGGTAGCAAAAACTTACTAACATAAGCACATGATTCATCCGTTCCCCATGGACAGGAGCCTGTATAATTACATCCCCGTCCAATGTGATGAAGATAAGTACCATCCACATATTATGTTTTGGTTAGGCTTAAATTATTTGATAAAACATACGTTTGGGTACACAGACGTTTTCTAATTTTACCTACAGTTTTATTCCCTGTCCCGTAAAAGCAAATTGGGAATGGCCGTTGTGATGACAATTTAACGTGATGATATTTTGCGTTTCCCTTCAGTCTAGTCAATGGAGCAGCACTTGGGCACGCTTGTACGTCCTCTGTTGAAATCCCTATCATATAAGTGGTTGCACTGAGGCAAGTGGTGTTACATCTTATCAGATTTGCTGAGAACTGCTGCCCCCGAAATACAGTTTGATTATGCATCCGTATGATAAGACATTCTGTCACCCTAGCAGGGTACGGTTTAGCCGTCAGAGCTGGGTGTGTTGAGGATATAGGTATTTGCGAACAAACATAACAATTAGTAATGTAATTCCATAGCCAATAAATGAACATATCTGTACCACATATTAGTATGGTATATGAGGGTGTCCATCTGTCTCATTCACATTATGAATAAACCTCTTCTGACGTTGCTTGCGTTGTTCTCTGGCTCGGTCCACAGTGAGCTGCAATTCTTGGGTCAACCACCAGGCCAGGAATCCGAGGAGCATGAAACACACTAAGATCACAACGCAACCGGCTGCCCTACCAACAGTCCGGCAGCGGCGGCGCTGAGCACGCCGCTCCGGGGTCTGCTGTAGTTCAGTCATGATTGCTAGGATACAGTGTTGTTAACCAACTCACCTAATAGTGCAAGGATCTCCCTGCTTCACTGGCATTGAGACAATCTATTACTAATTAAATAGACTCCCTTTGTAGCCAGACTTCCCCTTACACTGTGGAGGCAGCCAACACACGCTGTATCTTACAGTGATGTATCCACGTTGATCTCTCCGCTATCAATAATGATAACTCAAAACGTAATTCAAATTAAAAAGGTGTCACCAGGACAAGCCCTTTCAGCACCAGATCAATCAAAAAAGCAACTTTTTTGGCCTGTATAATGTTCCGTAGACTTGTCTACCACCTGCGGAACATTTAGTGGATGCTGGATTGGATAAGAAATTAGGAGCAGGTGTGGTAACCAGTGAGCCAGACACCGTTTCAGCAGATTAGAGAAATTAACGTTATTTTCGGGTGATTTGACAGCTGAAACTCACATAACACAGTCACAAATCTACACAACCATGATGATAGAATTTTGTATGACTATAGCCAAAGAAAGACCTTGTTCTTCTCTCTTTGTCTTGCTCAACCAGAGCTGCCCAATTTGGCGCCCACGGGCTACGTTTGGTTTGCATTTCCTTTGCTTTGGCCCTTCATAGAATTTCACAAATTCTCTACAAATTAATGTGTTACTGATAAACAGATTAATACGGTGTATTTATTGTACTGAAATTTTAGTTCATGTTTTAAATTTTTTATTTTATAGAACTGTTAATTTTTGATAAAAATATAATGTATTGTAATGCAGTGGGATAAATGTAATTCCACATCTGTATTTTTGTGGTCCTTGGTCCTACATTTAGATTAATTTATGGCCTTAATAAAGAAATAATTTGGGTGTCTCTTCTCTTAACATGCCTGCGTGCAGTTTTGAAGTTACATGTGGCTTGAAATGAACGTGAGTTTCTTTCATTTCCAAAGCTAAGAATTGATTGGTGGTCACCAAGGCCAGCACGTGTTTTCTCAATTTGGTCTCTGCAAAATGAAAATGTTGGGCAGGTTGGACATAAACTTCTCAGTTGACAGATTATTTCAACACTGAATGTGATAAATTCTGAGCCAAATCAGTAACCTATAAGGGTAACATTTTATAAATATTTTATATTGTTTAGTAAATTGTGTCAGCAGCTTGACCCAAGCAGAGGGTCACCCTTTTGAGTCTGGTCTGCTTGAGGTTTCTTCTTCAAATCTTTAGAGGGAGTTTTTCCTTACCACTGTCACCTGTGTGCTTGCTCGTGGGGTTGGTAAGGTTAGACCTTACTTGTGTGAAGTGCCTTGAGGCAGCTTTGTTGTGAGTTGGTGCTATATAAATGAAAATAAATTGAAATTATAAATATGCTGACACTTGGTTGTAATTTCTCTTTAGTTTAACATCTTACATGTGACTCAAACAAGGCTTTAAACCAGTTCAAGGAATGAAATCGAAAGCTAGGAACAAAAATAAAACCAGAAATGTATTTTTTAATTAATTAATTTATTTATTTGTTGGGGCTACAAAACAACAACAACAACAACAAAACATTAAAAATAACATACAGTAACTGGTTAATAATGTTACTTTTTGTTCTTTGATTACAAGCTAAAGTACTTCCTGCTTGCAGTAACTCGGTGCCAAGTTCAATTCCGATCTTTCTCTGAATGTCTGAAATTTATCAGCAGCAGGCGATTTAAGTGATGAGTTGTGGTCTCCCTGTTTCCAACCACAAGAGGTAATTATTGTGCTGTGTACCTTTTATAAATGTTGGTCTTTGACATGAACGTCATCAGTGTTTGATACACAGGCTAACATGTAAAGAGAATTATGTTGGGAAAAGGCATCTAACTCAACTTAGGCTAAACAATGTGCCAAGTGTAGCCTAACTTGTAAACCGATATACTATGGATTAAATATAGACTTTAACAAGAGACGTTTTATCAAATCCAAGACACATATTATATGTCACACAGCCTTACATCACATCTTATTACTCTTTTTGGGAACAATAGTTTTAAGGTGGACGCCAATATCGGAAATGTTTAAAAAAAAAGTTGTGGGGAAAAATTGTGGTTTGAAGCCCTGGTTTCAAAAGCTTTTAATTAAGCAGGAATCTCATAAAGAAGATGAATTCACGAGGGATAAACTGCTGATGCAAATAACTCAGACGTATTTGTAAAGAAATCCTGCATATCTGGACCACAATTCCTCAGCCTTTAAAGGCAAAACGCTGCTCCCACCTCTGTAATCTCAGCACATGATGCTGACCCAAAACCGCTGACGTCCACTCGACCAAAACAGATCTGCGTGATTTTGTTTCTCACTGTCCGATGCATGACAAAATGTCACAGACAGCTGACGCAGAAGCACAAAAGGTGAGCATTTAAATCAGAGAACTACGCTCACCCAACTCCAAATCTACGAGGCATGCGAGGGAAATCTTTGTGGTGAGGTCACAGCTCACCACAGGATGACTGAGCGCACACGTGGGCTCTGATACAAAAATCCCTACATCTTTCAGCATCAAGGTCAGGGTACACCGCAACAAAGCTGGAAGAAACCCGCTCAGACACAAACACACACAAAGTGAACGTGTGCGCACAGCGTAACACAACCATCCCTTCTGACGTGAGCACGGTGAATGTGGGTGTTACACGCTCAGCCAGGTGCTACTGCAGTATTCTGTATTCACTACCAACAGCAACACTTCACAGTACAAATAGTGGATGCAATTATGTTCAGGACAAACACAGTAAAAATATGAACAGGCAGTAGTATATTACCCAGTAATTAATACATTATTTGTTCGCCAAATTTGGACAGGCACATTTCTTGATTATGCTCCTCGCCTGTCTACATATAAGGTCCCACAGTTGACAGTGCATGTCGGAGCACAAACCAAGCATGAAGTCAAAGGAATTGTCTGTAGACCTAGAGGCAGGATTGTGTCAAGGCACAAATCTGGAGAAGGGTACAGAAACATTTCTGCTGCTTTGAAGGTCCCAGTGAGAAGAGTGGCCTCCATCATCTGTAAATGGAAGAAGTTTGGCTCCACCAGGACTCTTCCAAGAGTGGCCGCCCATCTAAACTGAGTGATCAGGGGAAAGGGCCTTAGTCAGGGAGATGACCAAGAACTCGATGGTCCAGCATTCCTCTGTGGAGAGAGGAGAACCTTCCAGAAGGACAACCATCTCTGCAGCAATCCACCAATCAAGCCTGTATGGTAGAGTGGCCAGATGGAAGCCACTCCTTTCGTAAAAGGCACATGGCAGCCTGCCTGGAGTTTGCCAAAAGGCATCTGAAGGACTCTCAGACCATGAGAAACAACATTCTCTGGTCTGATGAACAAAGTTTGAACTCTTTGGTGTGAATGCCAGGCTCAGATTTGGAGGAAACCAGGCACCATCCTAAAGTGAAGCATGTTGGTGGCAGCATCATGCTGTGGGATGTTTTTCAGTGACAGGAACTGGAGACTAGTCAGGATTGAGGGAAAGATGAATGCAGCAATGTACAGAGACATCCTGGATGAAAACCTGCTCCAGAGCACTGCATCTCTGAAGAGATCTGAAAATGTCTGTGCACTGGCGCTCCCCATCCAACACGATGGAGCTTGAAAGATGTTGCTAAGAGGAATGGGAAAAAACTGCCCAAAGATAGGTGCGCCAAGCTTGTGGCATCATATTCAAGAAGACATGAGGCTGTAATTACTACCAAAGGTGCATCAACAAAGTATTGAGCAAAGGGTGTAAATACTTATGTATGTTTGATTTTTTATTTTTTTTTTAGTTTTTTATTTTAATAAATTTACAAAATGAAAAAAAAAAACTTTGTCATGTCATTGGGGTGTTGTGAGTAGAATTTTGAGGGATAAAATTAATTTACTCTATTTTTGAATAATGTTGTAAGATAACAAAATGTGGAAAAAGTGAAGCGTTGTGAATACTTGCACCGTATATTTGCCACCATTTTGCACGCTCACCTGGTTTGAGTGTCTCTAGAGGATTAACTTTTGGTGTACAGGTCAAGGTTGTCATAAAAAATAGTCTGTAAAACATTGTGCAGGGTATCAGTGCAGCCAAATGGGATAGACAGACAATGTGAATCTTAGATTATTCAGCAAATAATTTACAATCAAATGATATAAGTGGTGATATGATAATGTGTCCAAAATATTATAATGCATTGTCCCTCATGACTTTCTGTTGTCCCTGGATAGATCATAAAAAAGGGAGCCTTTCTACAATACTGCTGTGCGTCATAGCCGTGCTATTAAGGCTAGCACAGCGGCTGACTTTAGCTCTCTCTTTACCGCTGCAGCGTGTAGTTTTTAAACCCTTGTCCATCTATAAACATGAACACGGAGCACCTGATGAACTCTTTTGTTTCCACCTGCTCTGATGTGCTGGACAGCGTAGCTCCTCTTAAAATCATGCGCCCAAAGTCCAGGCAGGAGCCCTGGCTAAATGACACTACGCGTGCAGCTCGGCGTGAGTGTCGGAGGGCGGAGCGGAGTGGAAAAAGAACCACCTGGAGGTTTTTTACCAGGTTCTTAAAGATAGCTGGAGGAACTAGCATGTGTGTTAAAGCAGAGAAACAAAATATTTATCTGACTTAATCGCCAACAGTGTTAACAAACCCGTGTTCTTTTTAAAACTGTGAACTCTATTTTTAATCCTAATCCTTCCACTGCATTGGAAATAACCAATGAAACCTGTGAGAGATTTCTCTCCTTTTTTGATAAGGTTGCTGCGATAAGGACCAATATTTCGCCCTCTTCACCTTGTGGCCAGGGGCTAACGCATGTACGGCAGCATTTAGCCAGTTTGAGCCTGTGCCACTTGCTGTTCTTACTGGGATTGTGAATAAACTCAAAGCCTCTACTAGTCCTACAGACCCAGTTCCTCCTCGCTTTTTTAAATAGGTCTGGGGCACCCTTGCCACCTTTGTGAGCGAGGTAATAAACAGTAGTCTGGTCTCTGGCACTGTCCCCATTTTTGTAAAAATGCTGTTGTTGAGTCTCTGATTAAGAAGCCTGGGCCTTGACCCTGTGACTTTAGCAAATTATCGGCCCATTTCTAAGCTTCCTTTGGTTTCCAAGATCTTGGAGAAATGCGTGCTTGCTCAATTTCAACCGTTTTTAGATGCACATGGCATTTTAGACCCATTTCAGTTGGGTTACAAAACGTTTCACAGTACAGAGTCTGCACTTCTTAAGGTTTTTAATGACCTGTTTTTAATAGCTGATGCAGGAAGCTCTGCCATTTTAGTGGTTTTAGACCTGACTGCTGCTTTTGACACAGTGGACCATGCAACTCTCTTGTCTCGCTTGGAAACCTGTGTGGGTGTCAGGGGGATTGCTTTGAAGTGGTTTGAGTCTTACTTGAGTGGGAGGTCCTTCTCCGTGAGGCTGGGGGACTCCTGCTCCTCTTCTGCTCCCCTGCAGTGTGGTGTCCCCCAGGGTTCTATCTTAGGCCCAATTCTTTTTGCTCTGTATCTCCTCCCACTCAGGGAGATATTTAGAAAACATGGCATGTCATACCATTTTTATGCTGATGACTGCCAAATTTACATGCCGATTCACAAAAATAACCACTGCCCCCTGACACCCCTTCTCGACTGTCTCGGTGATGTTAAGGCTTGGTTAGCACAGAATTATTTAAAACTTAACTAGGGAAAAACTGAATAATTCTGTTTGGCAATTCCCGCTTTGACTTGGGACCTCTCCAAAGTTTTGTGCATCCCAAAGTCACCAGCCTTGGTGTCACCATAGACAGCGATCTTAAACTTGATAAACAGGTTAATATAGTTTTAAAATTGAGCTTTTTTTACCTTCGTCTTTTATCAAAAGTGAAACCTTTTATCCCTTTTATGTTGTGTGGGCCGCTGAAGAGGAGGTACTGCTGGCCCACCACCAACAAGATGGCGCCCTGCTTGAAGTGCGGGCTTCAAGCACGAGAGGGCGTCGGAACAACCAGGAGTGACAGCTGTCACTCATCATCCGTACCAGCTGTCACTCATCCACTACTCATCACCACCACCATAAAGGCCGGATTGCAAACTCCCCTCCCCGCCGAGAAATCAGCTACCATTCAGGTAACTTTCTGTGCTGACTCAAATCATTGAGTGATAACCTGAACTTCTTTTGCAGCCGTTATCCTGTGGTGTTCTGCCTTATCTGTGGGATTGGCATTTGGTGTGATCAGCGACGGCTTCGCCTCACACCCCAAACCAAGATAAGTGGTTAAACAGGAGCTGCACGAGTGTGTGATTGGAGGTGGAGGTTCTCCCTCCTTTACTGAACACTGACTGTGGGAGTACTGAGTGTGCGAACTCACACTCATCCGGACTGTCTCTGTTTTCTGCCAGCAGTACCGGGTCTGACTGCTGAAGACAGCGGCCACCTGGGGCGCAGGGCTTGGCGGCTCCGGTGTTCTTCAGCTCCGATGGTGGTGGAAGCTGTGTGGGGATCCAGCTCTTCTCTCGCCAGGCGTCTTCTATCGTCGAGCCTGCCCACACGTCACCTGGTGTATGATTGACAGTCCACCATATTGTTATTGTCTGTACGTCGTTGTGCGATTCACAACATTAAATTGTTACTTTTGGCTTATCCATTGTCCGTTCATTACCGCCCCCTGTTGTGGGTCCATGTCACGTCACTTTCACAACATTTTAATTTGTTTGAACAAGTCATGCACACTTTTATTTCTTCTCGTTAGACTACTGCAATGCACTTTATTCCGGAATTAGCCATAATGCACTTTCCCGACTGCAGTTAGTCCAGAATTCAGCGGCTCGACTTTTAACAGGGGCCAGAAAGCGTGAGCACATACCCCAATTTTGGCTTCTCTGCACTGGCTCCCTGTACGTTTCAGAATTGATTTTAAGATACTTTTGTTTGTTTTTAAAGCTCTGAATGGACTGGCCCCGCAATATATCATCAACTGCCTCCAGGTTTACACTCCAGCACGAGCTCTGAGGTCCGAGGGCCAGTCCCAGCTTATGGTGCCTAGGACGAGACTTAAAACTCGAGGGGACAGAGCCTTCTCCGTGGACGGTCCCAGACTCTGGAATGCTCTGCCCCTACATGTCCGATCTGCTCCCACTGTGGAGTGTTTTAAGTCCCGTCTTAAGGCCCAATTTTATTCCTTGGCTTTTAACACCGCGTGACTTGTACGGTCCTTGTGTCTTATTTTTATTTTATTGAAATTTATTGTTTTATCATGGTTTTATTTATTTATGTATTATTTTATCTTATTTATTTTACTGTTATTATTGTTATTATTACTATTTTGCGTGTCTATGCTTTTGCTGTGCAGCACTTTGGAGACTCGAGTCTGTTTAAATGTGCTTTATAAATAAAGTGGATTGGATTGGATAAGAAATATTTAAATTATTATAAATTAAGAACTTCAGTCTTCATTACAAATATTTGATGCACAGTATGGTGCAATAAAAATGCAAATCACGCAGAATCACAGAATATTGTGTGTACTTGATGATCTATCAGAAAGTCTAATGACTGTAAATGAGCGATGAGACTTTTCTGATCTAAATGTAACCTTGTAATGTTGCTGTAAATCTCACAGCAAGAAGGTTCTGGGTTCAGATCTGCCCAAGGTCTTTCTGTGCGCAGCACGCATGTTCTCCCTGTGTATGTTCGGGTTTGTTCTTACTATCAAGTGGTGGTTATAAATTGACCGTGGGACTGGCGATCGGTCCTGGATGTAGCTGGTGGTGCCTACAGCAGCCCCCAACGGGAATAAGGACAAATGAATGAATGAATGAACAGATGTTGAGATTAGTACTGCGCAGTGCAGTTTGCATACTAAAAGCAGATGGTAAATGTCTCACAACTGCTACCTCCATGTTTCATCTCTGTGTATGCAGTATTTGCACCAGTAACCCAGTATTTGTATTTCTAAGGCAGAAGGATCACGTGTGCATGTTTCACGCCAGTATTGTATCCGACTGGGAACGCTCATTTCCATAACAGAAATAGACTAATGAATGGAAAAGGGAACTGTTAACTATTGTTGTGATGATGGTGATCTGAAACAACAAATACTTTTCAACTTTTTGCAAAAAATGGCTGTCATGCAAATTAAACATATTTCAACATGAAGTCGTTATGGCCTAAACATCCTCTTTGCAGGTACATGAAAGTCTAAATTGACAGAAGCACATAATAAAAAAAAGTTGAAGAGGAACAATGGATTTGTAGTCTGGTCCATAAGTATTTGGACAACAACACAACAACAAAATTTTGGCTCTGTACGCTACCACGATGGAGTTGAACTGAAACAGTTTAGATGTGCTGGTAGTATAGAAGCTGAGCTTCAGCTCAAGGTTTAATAGAAAATAATGTATTGCAATACCACTTGGAGATTGCAGTCATTTTATATAGAGTCCCTCCAATGTCAGGCCCCCATAAGTCACTGGAAAAACTAAAGATGTTGTTGTTTGTCTTTCGGCTCATCCTGGTTGTTAAGGGTTTCCTCAGCAGATCCAGTACTGTCAGATTGTTTCTAATGCAGTACAGTTCATCACTTTTACAATCAGTGTTCTTTAGACAAGTCAGGGGATGGATACATGAACATTTTCATTCATCTATCCATTTTCTTAACCTACCTTGGGGTGGATGGAGCCTATCACAGCTGTAATTGGGCTAGAGACAGAGTACACCCTGGACAAGACATTTAGTCTATCGTGGGGCCGACGCATATAGACAGATTAATGCCTAATTTAGAATCACCAATTCATTTAACCTGCATGACTTTGGAAATGATAGGAAGCCAAAACACCCCTAGGAGCCCATGTAAACACAGGAAGAACATGCAAACACCACACCGAAAGGACCAGGCTGGAAATCAGGACCTTTTCACTGTGAGGCAGCAGTGTTAACCACTGAGCCACCGTGCTGCCTGAACATTTTCAAGTCACTGAATATGTCTTGGGTGTCTTCTTCCTCAAATCATCAGAAGGAGTTTTTCCTTTCCACTGTCATCTGTGTCCTTGCTCTAGGGGTTCGTAAGGTTAGACCTTACTTGTGTGAAGCGCCTTGAGACAGCTTTGTTGTGATTTGGCACTATATAAATGAAATAAATTGAAAATGAATTATTATTAAGAAACATCTACAGTATAGTACTTTGTGGTAAATCTGTCTGGAATAGAACAGTTCACAGTGATGATGCAAAAGGAGACATGTGAGGGAAGTCACCAGACAGCCATGAAAACTCTTGAAGGAGTTAAAAGCTTCTCTGACTCTGATTGGATAAACTACATTAAGCAAATGTCTGATGGACCACCAGATCCTCAGCTTCATGGTGAAGTGGCCCTGAGAATATACTATTAGGATTGGTACGTTTTCTGACCTTGCTAGTAGACTGTGTAAGTGTTGGTGTTGTTAACAGTGTGATTTTCATGACGTCCTTGTTGAACTGCTCGTCTGGCGTGCCTGTGGTATAACTTTTACAGGCCAGCTTATTGGGTTTTGCTACTGTTGGTGCTGAAGATTCTTTTCGTGCAGATGCAGTGGAACATGTTTCTTTCATTCCACATTCCTATGTTTAACTACGAATAGAAGCCTTTCTCTGACCAGTAGAAGTATCATTTCTGATTTATTGCTGTCCTTCTCTTAACGAATATGCAGTTTGGATTTTATGACAAAGGTTTTGAGCTACAGTTTTGAGCTACTTGTGCCAATTCAACATGCAGATCCACCTTGGATTTTCTGTGGCGACCACAAGTGCAAACAAGGGAGCAGCCGAAGGGACTTACTTTTTTTGAGCTACAGTGTATTTAACATTTGATTATGATTTTTCAATGTTTCAATTCAGGACTGAGCCCTGGGGCACCCCAGGGCTCAGTCCTGAAGGAATAAAGTCCTTGGGCCTTTATTGTTTCTTTTGTATATTAATGACATACACTCAACAAAAATATAAACGCAACACTTTTGGTTTTGCTCCCATTTTGTATGAGATGAACTCAAAGATCTAAAACTTTTTCCACATACACAATATCACCATTTCCCTCAAATATTGTTCACAAACCAGTCGAAATCTGTGATAGTGAGCACTTCTCCTTTGCTGAGATAATCCATCCCACCTCACAGGTGTGCCATATCAAGATGCTGATTAGACACCATGATTAGTGCACAGGTGTTATTGTGGGCAGTCTAAGGCACACCTGTCCATGTCCTGAATAAATTCATTCATTGATACAGCCACAAGTGGAGGAGTTTAGGGATCTTGGGGGGTTTTTGTGTTAACCTGGAGTGTGAGATTGATATATGTGCTGCATCTGATATTTTGCAGACAGTGTACCAGGCCGTCATGGTGAAGAAAGATCTGAACTCTCGATTTACAACTCAATTTACACTACTATCCGCACGTATGGTCATGGATATTAAGTAATGACCGAAAGAACAAGGTCACAGATACAAGCGGTGGAAATCTGATTCCTACGTCGGGTATCTAGGCTTACACTCCAGGATGGGGCAAAAGGGTCAAACATCCTTTCTTTTGGACATCTGGTAAGGATGCCCCTTGGTTGTCTCTCCAGAGAAGTCTTCCAGGCTCATCCAACTCTGAGGAGAACCCAAGGAAGACCCAGGACATGCTAGAGGGATTATATTTCTCAAATGGTGTGGGAACACCTCAGGATTCCCCAGAAAGTGTTAGAGGACTTGGCAGAGGATAGGGAAGTGTGGGAGCAGCTGTTTGGTCTACTGTTGCCACAACCCATTCTTAGAGAAGCAGCAGAAAATGAATGAATGAATGAATGAATACAGTGCAAAATAACAGCATGTCATCTCAAGGAACTTCAGAAGAATAAGGTATAACCATACCCACCCCCTTAGCACCACATTGGCAACAGTAGTAAGATAAAGCACCCTTGGATGTTTTGTTTTGTTTTTTTTACAGGAAGAAACATCAAGCAGACCAGACTGAGAGGGGTGACCATCTGCTTTGGCCATACATACTGCCATTAACAAAAAATAAATAAATAAATAAATAAATAAAACAAAGCACCACAAAGAATTGTCAAACATGCAAAGACAAAAAATGTTGGAGCCATCTGTAGACATGTAAAGTCCAGTGGCTGCAATGAGTGAAGAGTAAAGTGTCATAAAGTGGAATACAATTGTAAGTCACCAACATAGTTCATACTTCATTCATAAAGGTAACACCTTCCAGAGTTCCGTTCATCCTTTAAACTCTGACAGATGTCCACAGCATACTCAAGATTTCCTCAATGTTTAATCTTGATGTGATGAGAATGTGGGTCAGAGTCAACATTCTCAACAAGGTGTCAGTAAATTTACACTTGACAAATTGAATGATCAAGTGACAAAAAGAAGAGGGCGGAGAAGTGGAAGAGGTGTATGGGGAATAGGCTTGAAAAAGATTCAGTTGGATAAAAGGATAAAAGAAATAAAGCGTAGGGTTTGTTCTGGCAGAAGACCCATGAGTCAGCGACATACTCGATCAGCTAATTGAATCTGAAGCAGCTGGTTCTAAAAAAAACATCGCTGGGAACAATACGGTGCAGGCTACACCATTAAAAGCTCATTGTCTTCCTCACTTACTTCTGTTTGCAGTTGCTGCCCAAAGATCCCTCCACCACCCCCAGTTGGTCTCTGTGTGTTACGGGGAGATGGGCTCCACCCCCCAAGTCCTTCATCAGGAGGTTTTGAGAGACACTCCCCATCCCACTGCCACAACAGGAACCGAGGATTGAGACTATCCCACCAATCATGGGAAGTGAGGCCGGGTACACCCTGGACAGGACGCCAGTCTATCACAGGACCTCATATAGACAAACAAACACATTCACACCTGCACCCACACCTACAGTCAATTTAAAGTTTCCAATTCACCTAAGATGCATATTTTTGGATGTGGGAGGAAGCCAGAGCACGCGGCAAGACTGACACAAACACAGGGAGAACATTCACATGCAGTATGAATGATTGATGAATCTGTTTTTGCATGATTTATTTGGACAGGGACAGGTTTTATGTGGGGGAGTGAGGTGAAGTAAGGCCAATTAGAAAAAAAAGATCCTTGTGTCTAGTAACCCGACCAACCCCGTTATAAATCTACAATTCTTGCCATTTTTGAAGGCTGGCATGAATATTCCCAAAATAGATCACCAGTCATTAACTTTACATTTTCGTCTTGCCAGAACGTTCTGCTTTGTCTGAGCCTTAGCTTCACTGAAAATTTATAAATGGAGGCCTACTATTTGTTTTTATCAATTGAAATTTTTACCTAAGAGGTGTCTGGTTTGTCTGGAAAATGTCTTTCTTTACGACACACAGTGCAGGTGAACCAATGATCTGGCATGAGCTCAAGTGATGAAGTTGTCCCAGTTCAAGGATATCATGAGAACTTAAAAATGGGCGTGACCCGGGTGTTTAGTTGCCTTTGCTAGAAAGACAATTGAATTTCACTCCAGCAAGGTTAACACACACACACACACACACACACACACACACACACACACACACACACACACACTAGTCTTTGCTTGTGGCCCTCAAAATCTCGAAAAATCCTCCCCGAATATATCATCTGTCTTTCATGAACTGTACATATTAACTTGATCCTTTCACTGCTGTGACCACATAAGGGCCTCGACTCCAGCCTGGCTGATCATATGGTCCATTTTTAAGCTCATACAGTGAAGTGGAAGCTACGGTTGTCTATTTTGAAATTGTTCATGTCCAACTTACGCTTGTGTTTAGACCCGCAGCTGGAAAAAACTCTGCACTCCATGATCTTTTTACTTAAGGTCAACTGTCTGTTAAATTGATGGGGCAACCACCTTCGTGCAAAAGGTTTTCAGGAAACCAAGAACCATGTTGCTTTGTTAGGATCTTGACCTTCTCATGTTCTCCTTTGTGCCTTAGTGCGGTCCACCTCAGAGTTTTTGTTTCAATATATTTTCTATTTCTTGCTGTCCAGGACCTCAGATAGAAATCAGAGTGGACAGGCCTTTATTTTACTAAGTGATGAAAAAGCCTCAACTGGATACTGAAGCTGTCAACATGGGGCATAATTAGAGGAAGCGTGGAGGAGGGGGTATATACTCATAAACGTTGAACGAGCGGGATTTGGACATTTCTTGAAGGCCTTTGACATTACGGAGAGCTGCACAGTGACTGGGTGCGAACACCACGAAAGGCAAGACGTGCAGTAGTGTAGGTAATGTATATATGTATGTATGTATGTATATATGGGGTGGGCGTTTATAAGCTTTGCTTCTGCTCACCCCCTTTCTGGTCACACATGTCACTGTGGAATTGTCTTGTATATCAGTTTTTGTTATTGACGAGTTGTGTTCCAAATAAATAAGTTCAAAGTTCAAATGGAGGAATATTTTGTGGGCTGATGAGAGTAAAATTGCTCTTTTTGGGTCCAAGGGCCGCAGACGGTTTGTGAGACGACCCCCAAACTCTGAATTCAAGCCACAGTTCACAGTGAAGACAGTGAAGCATGGTGGTGCAAGCATCATGATATGGGCATGTTTCTCCTACTATGGTGTTGGGCCTATATATCGCATACCAGGTATCATGGATCAGTTTGGATATGTCAAAATACTTGAAGAGGTCATGTTGCCTTATGCTGAAGATCTCTCAGAGAGAGAATGAGCAGCATTGTGGATTCTTCTGAAAGCCAAACTCTCCAACATTTAGCAACATTAATTCTTGAGACCCGCCCAACTAAAGCTTAAATTATGTCAGAAAGAAGCTGAGGTGATGGGTGGAACTTCTTGAGACCAGTCACGAGTATAAACACACATCAATTACAACAGTTTGAACTTGTGGATCAATTACAACAGTTTGAACTTGTGGATGACTCAGTGATTCATGATATGAGTGATAAGATGAATGAATTTTGCAAAACAAACATGAAGCAGCCAGAGCAGATCACCCAACAAGCTGCTGCTGCTGCTAAAGGGCTTCACCAGAAATGACACAAAGCTTAAAGCTACAGTGTGTAGGATTTAGTGTCATCTAGTGGTGAGGTTGCAGATTGCAATATTCCATCACTGGTCAGGACATCCTGTATATATGTAGGGCTCTTTCTAAGGTTACAAAAACACATTGATTTGTTGTTGCAGGTAACTACACACTCATGCACAGATGGTTGTGAATGCTGTATTCCATTTCTGCTAATTATACACTGCTATATATTACATACTGCAGCTTTAATTTCCTGAATAGCTTTGACCGCTCAGCTGCAGCTGATGGGGTATTGTCATTATCTTGTCATCCTTGCCTCTGTCATTCTGTGTGTCTGCCTGGCTACATGACAATGTAAACACATTGTCCCTTTAATGGGTGCAGGGAGGGTTCACTAACCCTGCCCCTGGAGATCACCTGCTCTGCATGTTTTCTAAATCTTGCTTTTTGCATTTTCTCTCTGGAGAAGACACACATCGAAAACATGCAGGGCAGGTGATCTCCAGGGGCAGGGTCGGTGACCTCAGGCTAAGGGATGTTTGTTATTTTAATGTCACTGTTGCATCTGGAGAAGGACCAGAGCCCTAGTGAAGAGCTGACACATTGACTTACCTTTTCTGGGGAAATGGATCAACTTGGTCAATCAACACTATATCATTGGAACCAACCAAGAGATGTTCATCCTTTAGCTGTCAGTAAGTCATCTTGGGATGGACCAGAAACGGACTGAAGATTGGTGACCTTCTATTTTATTTGGAAATATGGGTCAGCTTGGTCAGTAACTATGTAAACATAGTAACACCTTATCAAACTATGGGTTGATCATTCTCGTAATGTCACATGTTTCTGTGAAGACTCTGTTGTCCAGGTGGTTTCCATAGTAGAGAAGCTTGAATCTTCTAAGCAGTTTCAGTCTTTTGTTCATGGTAATGAGTCTTTCACTTCATCAGGAGAGTCGTCAGGAGAGCCGTCAGGAGAGGTGTCAGTCCCATTGTTAGGAGGGACAGCTGCCCTGTCATTAGGAGGGTGCTAACTAGAACACAATAGGTGCTAATTAGAGCAATTGTTTAGTCACTAGCCAATAGCAGTCTGCCTCTCGGTAGCAGGGGTCTGGTTAGGTTTAAAACTCCAGCTTTTGTGGCTTCTATTATTCTTCTCTACAAGAGTCAAGACAGAAGTCAGACTACCAGAGCAAGAATTTTAGCTGAAGAAGCTTCTGCGATTTGAAGCGAAATGTCCTCGCATCAAGCAACCCAGTCCAGTCGAAGATTCAAGCTTCTCTATTATAGTAATGTCACAGTTGCATGCTTGGGTGTAAAATGTACATGTTGGAAATTGGTTGCCTTGATCTACTTTTTGTGGGGAAAATAGGTTGCTCGTCATGACCCAGCATGCAGGGTCTTAGAAAATTAAGATACTAAAATAAGAATTATGTCACTTTTTATACACTCTAGACCTGGTAATAAGGGTTTTCATGTACTCTGAGGTAATAATCTATTTAATTGCTAACAGTGGCTTCATGTCTTACTGGGCAAAAGACAAGACTGCAAAATTAAAAAAAATTATATTGATGCTGAAACAACCCTTGCATTGTTTTGAAAAGTGAAATGCGATATTGCACCTCTTGGCCATGATATAGTTTGCTGTGAACTAGACCATGGACCAACCAACAGGAATTTAGATTCCTCTTAGAACTGACATTCAGTGCAGCAGTTATGAGGTTTATAAGGTGCACATATTTCATGTCAAGTTTTAATATTTTTAAGAGTGCACCCCAATGTAGAGAATTGTTTGCTGGGAAATTGTTGCATTCATCTCAGCCAAACCTGCAGTTGAATTATAGAGTTTTTTTTTCTTTTTTTGCAGAATATTAATTACTTTGCCATCAGCAAGGAAAAGTCAACAGAAGCTGCTGCCTGCTTCCTCGTTTGCAAAATTAGTTTCAGTGCTGAATGTGTGTATTTATGTCTAATGTTTACTGTCCCAAACTAGCATGTGGCTAAGAAGTTATTACTCATCAGCCACAATCTACAGTGGCATCGACCCAAAGTAAAGATGGGCTCGCTGTGCAGCTACTGTAGATACGCTGTACGCTACAAGGCCTGGCAACCTCACTGACACTTCAGTAAAAATAAAACACATCAAAAAGTTGAATTAGGTAGTTTTGGCCGCAGGTCTCTAATGTTGCACAATTTATAATATTTCGTATATCAATATGAGATAAATATACCATATACTACCAGCCGATTGAATTCTGAAAATATTTGTTAGAACAAAATAGGAATGTGAATGTTAATCTGTTAAGCTTGTCAGTGGAAAGTACTAGATGGGATATGCACAGTAACTATGGATTTCATAAAACAGAAAGTGTTTGGGTGATAAAGTCAAATTCCATTTTTTTCTAACACCTTAGAAAGCCGGTAGCTCAGTGGGACAAGGAGTTCGACTGCTAGCATGTAGAATTTGTTGGATTCCTGGTCAAAGTACTCGCCTGTGTCCTTGGATGCGACACTTATTAATCTTCATTGTCTCAGTCCACCCACTTGTAAATGGGTACCAGCCTTGGTTGGGGAAGTAGCCCACATCAGACCATCCAGGGAGAGTTGTAGACTCTCATCTGTTTCAAGCTACGGAATCTGGAGATAAGCAGTGGCACCAACAGGCCTTGGACCTCTATCAGACTTACACTTTTTAGCAAGTGTAAACCAACTTAACACAAAATAAGAATATTACAGATAGTGTGGCTATTCATTATCATATTTCCAGGATGAGGTTTGTTTGATTTTAAGAACCACATCTGTCTCTGAGGTCTTTTATTTATCCTGGCTGTTTTTCAGAAAATATACTTAGGCAAGGTTGGTTCTGTTCAAACGCCATGATGTTGTAGCTCTTGTGAACATCTATACTCCTGGCATCATCTGCGGGACACGGTCTTGCATCCAGTTTGTCTTTTGCTGGTTTGTTTTTATACACTTTTTCAATTCAATTTCAATTGATTTCATTTATATAGTGCCAAAACACAGAAAAGGTGCCTCAAGGCGCTTCACACAAGTAAAGTCTAACCTTACAAACCCCCGAGAGCAAGCACACAGGTGACAGTGGTAAGGAAAAACTCCCTCTGATGATTTGAGGAAGAAACCTCAAGCAGACCAGACTCAAAGGGGTGACCATCTGCTTGGGCCATGCTACCGACACAGTTACTGACAATACAAATATACAGGAAATTTTTGTCTTTTGTTTCTATCTGCACCTGCACGAATGACTTATCAGTCCAATGCGTGAGTGACAATCTCTGCTGAATTTGTTGCACGTGTACTGTGATGCCTGCTGAGGCTGCTGCTGCCGAACATCTATACAGCATCATAAGAAAAACTGTCTGTGTAGAAATTCACATTAAAGGCTGCCTTTTATTTCTGCATGTGACTCAGTGGGACATGAAGGGCAAACAATACGTAGACCTGGGTTAGAATCCCAGTCATGCTACCTGTTGTCCTTGTCCATGAACAAGACAACATTATCAATGTCTTTTTCCATCCAACTGTAAATGGGCGCTGGTCTTGCCTGAGGAAGTAGCTTGTGACGGACTGGCGTCCCATCCAGGACTCTCACTTGCTTCACATTGCAGTATCTCAGCCTAAGCACCAGCGTCAATGAGCCTCCAAGTTTATATAGGATTTACTTCTTCTTCTTCTCCTTTACGTCGGCACAGCTGAATGTGCAGTAATTTTGACATGCTGATGGTCATCTCTGCCAAATCCCAACAGTGGGTCACCCCTGCTGCATTTTAACAGAAGATGATTGGATTTATTTGCAACTGCATTTAGGTGACAGACTTTAACCCTAACAACACAATACACCAGATGGATGAGCATGTTTAGGGAAACAGAAGAATTTTAACATACGAGAAGCCCAGGTCATTGCTTTCTTTTATGATATAATATACTTCAAAGAGAGATAATATGTCGTCGTATGCTCAGTTATCACGCTGAAAACTATTTCTACTCGACATTTCTTTGACATCTGGTTCCAGCATGTGCCATAATCCCCAGTTCTTGATGTAGAACTGTAAAGGTGATCAGCCGTGCAACATTAATGAACATCATTCAAGACAACGCTGTTGTGAAGCAGTGCCAAAGTTTAAAAAACAGTCTTTACTTTGAGTTGATGCCTTCGACAGAAGGATGGATCAAAAGAGTTGTGCAGGCTCCAGTGGAGGGCCACATCACCCCTTTTTGTTACCGTTAAACCAGAACAAATGGTTAAAAATGTGGGGAGTCAGGATGGAACAGCCAAATAGTTTTATTGTGCGAACAAAAATGAATTGATAAATGTAGAAATCCATGGAAGGAGACACTGGAGCAGGGAGACGCTGCCTTGGCAAGAATGATGACTGGAGTGAGTTCCCAAACCAGATGGTGGTTGACAACAGAACCAGGACAACAGAGCTTTTAGGTGGCAGGAATGCTGTGGACACAAGGAACAAAAGCCGTCAAAAGACCAGAAGGCACTTAGTCAAAACAGAGCATGAACAGAGAAAGTGACAAAGAATCACTGAAGCCAGGTACCACACAGGTACCAGAACTGTAGAGAGGCAGGACCGGGTTTTAAATACAGGTGGTGGTTAATTGTTGGCAGGTTTGAAGAATCAGTTCTGTGACGCGACGCCTGGAGGAACAGGAAGGGAGGGGGAGCAGAGCAGACACCAAGGCAGCACAACACCACCTTTCTGTTTGTTTGTTTGTTTGTTTTTGTTTTTGTAACATCATCAACAGTCATGGACAGATTTTGTGAAAATGCTTCTTACGCATAACAAGCTGGTTTTCCTTTGATCTCTTCACTAACATTGTTGCCTTATGACATCATAAGGCTCTATAACCTAAACAAATAGGTTGACACCCATATAGATGAGATTTGTAGTCCATAGTGGGACATGCAGTTACAATTCAGTCTGTCTTGAATTTTTTTTTTTTTAACTTTGTGGTTATTTTTATTAAATTGACATTAAAATCTCCATTTTGAAGTTTGCACAGTATAGATGGAGTGGAAAAAGTCAAGACTGTCCTTTGGTGGAGTTAATAGTAAAGTATTAAGCCAGTATTGGTCCACTGGTGGAAGTATGTAATTTCCGAGTGCCCTTCTAATTTTTGCCGCGTTCTCTTTTTCTTGTTGTCTCAAAGCACTCCCTTTAAAAAATGACATAATCAAAGACTCGACACCAGGGTTTCCACTTGAATTGTACATTTTCTCTTTGGTGCCTTTTTCCATCATTATCTCTGTGAGTATTTTCCGTTGGGCTAATCTCCCACAGTCTCTGGTTACTTTGGAAAAGATGACAAACAGGCCAACAGCCTCTGAAACAGCAGCATGTTTTCCTGCTCTCTCACCAGGACGCCGCTGGTATTTGGTCACTTGGCTTTCCCAGCGCAGGGCACTTAGCTCTGCTCAAAGGAATGCAGCCTGATGGTCTGCATGCACCCGTGCGTTTGGGAGTCTGTGGGTGGGTGCGTGTGCTATGCGTTCAGTCTGTGGGTGAGGAGGGTGTCCATCCGTGCACAACAGTGTTTTGAGTATTTAGGGAAATGATGGTCTGGAGTTTAAAGAGGTTGGCTTGTGACTTGGTTCAATTAGCTGGTTTGCAGCAGAGAACCTGGTGTGGCAGCATGCTGACATCAGTGTGGTGAATGTGAGGCATCATTGTAAAGTGTTTTGAGTGTCTACAGCAGATGGGAAAGCATGACAGAAATACAGTCCATATTTGGTGCTAAATGTACCTCAATCCACCCAGCTGTACATGGGTACCCACCTGGGTGGGGGAAGTAACTACCTGTGTCAGACTCACATCCCATCCATAGGGAGACTCCCATCCGTGTCACACTATGGACTCTGGGGATAAGCACAGGTACTTGCTTCTTCTTTACAATTTTGCCACAAGCCTGGTTCTGGTCCTCGTGTAGTTTGACTAGTTGCTCTGGAGTTTTGACAAAAGTTAATTTTTGGGTCTTTTCAGATAGCAGAAGCCAAAAGGAAAATAAAATGTCAGTAGGTTTCTAGTGTAGACGTTTCAGCACCAACTGTCACTGTAAGTTTCCGGTGATTGTGAGACACAGACGATACAGTCACACAATTCTGATTTGACAGCACAAGGCTCTAAATGGAAAAATGAAGTGTCACATATTGCAGCATTAATTCCGTCAGTAGCACAAAAATATGTGAATAGTCTCATTTAGTTGAGTCACACACCTAATAAAAAACCTGGTGGAAACCTTGACTTGAAAGTAATCATGTTGACCTCACAGGACTCACCTGACTCTTAACAAATCCCATACTGGTCAAACTGTATGACTATAAACAAACTACAGATGTTCAACTGGAAGGATTCATTATAAAATCGCATTTATTGTCATTCCAGAAGCCCAACACAGTAAACTTGTTTATTTTGAACACAAACCATAATGTGAACCCTGACATGCCACCAAAGTTTGAAGCCTGGAGCTACGACACAAGAACAAATTGATTGTGATTATGCTACCCAGCAGAATGTTTGGAAACTTGGACTCAGTCTACATTTTCAGTTTATTGTAAACCAAAAATGAATTGAATCATTTTCTTTTGTGCTACCCTTGGTCTAGAGGAATGTTTTAGAATTAGCTCTTATACAGTAGTGTTCAGAATAATAGTAGTGCTATGTGACTAAAAAGATTAATCCAGGTTTTGAGTATATTTTTTATTGTTACATGGGAAACAAGGTACCAGTAGATTCAGTAGATTCTCACAAATCCAACAAGACCAAGCACTAATGATATGCACACTCTTAAGGCTATGAAATTTGGCTATTAGTAAAAAAAAGAAGTAGAAAAGGGGGTGTTCACAATAATAGTAGTGTGGCATTCAGTCAGTGAGTTTGTCAAGTTTGTGGAACAAACAGGTGTGAATCAGGTGTCCCCTATTTAAGGATGAAGCCAGCACCTGTTGAACATGCTTTTCTCTTTGAAAGCCTGAGGAAAATGGGACATTCTGTGGGCTGTTCTTCTACAATGATCTCCAATGCTTTAAAATGGACAAAAAAACCAGAGACACGTGGAAGAAAATGGAAAACAACCATCAAAATGGATAGAAGAATAACCAGAATGGCAAATGCTCACCCATTGATCAGCTACAGGATGATCAAAGACAGTCTGGAGTTACCTGTAAGTGCTGTGACAGTTAGAAGACGCCTGTGTGAAGCTAATTTATTTGCAAGAATCTCCCGCAAAGTCCCTCTGTTAAATAAAAGACATGTGCAGAAGAGGTTACAATTGCCAAAGAACACATCAACTGACCTAAAGAGAAATGGAGGAATATTTTGTGGACTGATGAGAGTAAAATTGTTCTTTTTGGGTCCAAGGGTCGCAGACAGTTTGTGAGACAACCCCCAAACTCTGAATTCAAGCCACAGTTCACAGTGAAGACAGTGAAGCATGGTGGTGCAAGCATCATGATATGGGCATGTTTCTCCTACTATGGTGTTGGGCCTATATATCGCATACCAGGTATCATGGATCAGTTTGGATATGTCAAAATACTTGAAGAGGTCATGTTGCCTTATGTTGAAGAGGACATGCCCTTGAAATGTGTGTTTCAACAACACAATGACCCCAAGCACACTAGTAAACGAGCAAAATCTTGGTTCCAAACCAACAAAATTAATGCCTCACAGATGTGAAGAAATCATGAAAAACTGTGGTTATACAACTAAATACTAGTTTAGTGATTGACAGGATTGCTAAAAAAAAAAAAGCAGTTTGAGCATAATATTTTTGAGTTTGTAGCATCAACAGCAGATGCTACTATTATTGTGAACACCGCCTTTTCTACTTTTTTTTTTTTTTTTTACTAATAGCCCAAATTCATAGCCTTAAGAGTGTGCATATCATGAATGCTTGGTCTTGTTGGATTTGTGAGAATCTACTGAATCTACTGGTACCTTGTTTCCCACGTAACAATAAGAAATATACTCAAAACCTGGATTAATCTTTTTAGTGACATAGCACTACTATTGTTCTGAACACTACTGTATATACCGTAAATCAAAAAAATGTATTTCTGGTCATTATTATTCTAAACACTACTGTATGTAGCTCTTGAATGAGAATATTTGACAGGATAAGTAGTGGACCAGATTATTTACAGATGTATGGCACCAAAATTCTTGAAAATCTGTGTGAGATTGCCATTATTATTATTATTATTATTATTATTATTATAATGACTTTATTTAAATAACACATTTGGTACCAAATCATGCAGTGCATCCGGAAAGTATTCACACCGCTTCACTTTTTCCACATTTTGTTACAGTATGTTACAGCCTTATTCCAAAATGGATTAAATTAATTTTTCCCCTCAAAATTCTACTCACAACACCCCATAATGACAACATGAAAAAGGGTTTTTTTGCAAATTTATTAAAATTAAAAAATCACATGTACATAAGTATTAGCACCATTTGCTTAATACTTTGTTGATGCAGCATTTACAGCCTCACGTCTTCTTGAATATGATGCCAAGAGCTTGGTGCACCTATCTTTGGGCAGTTTTATCCATTTCTCTTTTGCAGCACCTCACAAGCTCCATCAGGTTGGATGGGGAGCATTGGTGCACAGCCATTTTCAGATCTCTCCAGAGATGTTCAGTCAAATTCAGGTCATTGCTGCATTCATCTTTACCTCAATCCTGACTAGGCTCCCAGTTCCTGTCACTGTAAAACTTCCCCACAGCATGATGCTGCCACCACCATGCTTCACTGTAGGGATGGATGATGTCTGGCATTCATGCCAAAGGGTTCAATCTTTGTCTCATCAGACCAGAGAATTTTGTTTCTCATGGTTGTTGGGTATTTTCGCCTCCAAACATTCTTAAAACCTTTAACAAGACAAACAGAGTCAAGAATCACCAGTGAGACAGAAAGTCAAATTTAGCTCGCGAGGAGTGCAAGTCAGGCTGTACACCAAAGCTACACTAAAGTCTGGCCTGCGCTCCTGCTCTTTTATTTAGGACTTCCCTACATACATGGGCGGTACAGCTCCTAAGGGGAGGAGTGATAGCGCGTGAGCTGTTGCCGCAGAACCGCTGATTGCACAATACATTCAGGACTTTCAGAACCTTTTTAATCTTGGGCTCGATTAAGATGTGTTTAAGACATCTAACGATTAATCACACTTCTTCTGACACAAGGACTAATGTATCATAATCACACTGTGGTTGGAACATTCAATTCTCTATTCTTTATCTCACTGCTCCGCTTATGGCTGCATTCTGCCTGGGTCATCTTCACATGTCCTGAAAAAGAGCTTAGCGTGCACACAGAGATACCACAACTTGCAGAAGCACGTCATGTCACATATCTTAAGTAACCTTCACCCATCACATCAGTACAGTACACTTTATCAGAGCAGAGAGAACTACATTCTACCAGAGCAGAGAACACAAAACATGCATGATAAAATAAAACAGTGTATCTACAGAATAACTCCAACATTCCCCTCTGTTTATCATGCATTCCAACGGTATTACATCTTCACCTAAAAGTAAACAATTGTTACTAAGCAACCACTTCTTATTCAGATTTTCAGCTGCAATTTTCAGGCACCACAGACTTTAGGTGCGTCAACAAGTCCTTGGCTAAAATGGGAATGGCTTTTACTGGGAGGAGTAGGGACACTAAAGCACAGTAGCCTGACACATTCCTAGGCAATCTGTCAAAAATTCTATTATCTCCACACCACCACCACACGTCACTTCGGCTGACTGGTATAAATGAACCGTTTTTCTGTATTATTCGACTACACCACTTGTCTTATTACATTTTCTGGAGTTTGTGAGCTTTTCAATATCATCATAATTCTCAGTACAGTCATTATAGTTTTCTCCACTAAGGTCTGACTGTTTCAATGCTTGATATTTTGGCATAGTTTGTTGGAAGGCCAGATTACACTGTACAAATGTATTTGACACCATTTTGCCAACCATTGTTTTGATATAAGGGATCACACAACACATGCAAAGTCCAATCAGAATTAGGACTATAATAACTGGTGTCACCATTTTCAATAGTAACTGCCAACATGGTCCTGAAGTCAACCAGGACCAGGGATTCCACCGGTTCACGGCTAGGGTGTCTTTATGCATTGCATCACGAAGTTTATTCAGCTCTTCCAATGCGTCCTGCATATCCACTGAATGAATGGAGTCTGGGATGAAAGTACAGCATGTTGTGTTCAGCAGAACACAAACTCCTCCCTGTGAACCAGTAAGCAAGTCTAAAACCATGCGATTTTGCATCACCATGGTACGTAAAGCATCTATTTCAGTGTTTTGAGCTGCTACTATTTTTTCAGTTACATTCATGAACAGACCCAATCGATAATTCAGAGTTTCAATCATTAATTAATTTTTTCCCACTCCTATCCAGGGGAACAATGAATGTGCTATTTTATCTCCTACAGACCACAATTTTTGGTCCTTTGGTACATCCGAGCCCCACATGTGATCATGTGGTAACACATCTGGGTATATCAATCTCCTCCGTCTGGTGCTGCCATTCTTCTCTGTGGAGGTCCTTGGCACTACCACATATGTATGGTCAGTCACCTGGGTAGGTGCACACACACCACCCCAATTTGGTGGGAGACTCATGTACAGTCTGGAACCACAAAGCCAATAGATGTCATCATACACCGGAGTACCATTTACAGGTGGTAGCAAAAACTTACTAACATAAGCACATGATTCATCCGTTCCCCATGGACAGGAGCCTGTATAATTACATCCCCGTCCAATGTGATGAAGATAAGTACCATCCACATATTATGTTTTGGTTAGGCTTAAATTATTTGATAAAACATACGTTTGGGTACACAGACGTTTCTTAATTTTACCTACAGTTTTATTCCCTGTCCCGTAAAAGCAAATTGGGAATGGCCGTTGTGATGACAATTTAACGTGATGATATTTTTGCGTTTCCCTTCAGTCTAGTCAATGGAGCAGCACTTGGGCACGCTTGTACGTCCTCTGTTGAAATCCCTATCATATAAGTGGTTGCACTGAGGCAAGTGGTGTTACATCTTATCAGATTTGCTGAGAACTGCTGCCCCCGAAATACAGTTTGATTATGCATCCGTATGATAAGACATTCTGTCACCCTAGCAGGGTACGGTTTAGCCGTCAGAGCTGGGTGTGTTGAGGATATAGGTATTTGCGAACAAACATAACAATTAGTAATGTAATTCCATAGCCAATAAATGAACATATCTGTACCACATATTAGTATGGTATATATGAGGGTGTCCATCTGTCTCATTCACATTATGAATAAACCTCTTCTGACGTTGCTTGCGTTGTTCTCTGGCTCGGTCCACAGTGAGCTGCAATTCTTGGGTCAACCACCAGGCCAGGAATCCGAGGAGCATGAAACACACTAAGATCACAACGCAACCGGCTGCCCTACCAACAGTCCGGCAGCGGCGGCGCTGAGCACGCCGCTCCGGGGTCTGCTGTAGTTCAGTCATGATTGCTAGGATACAGTGTTGTTAACCAACCTCACCTAATAGTGCAAGGATCTCCCTGCTTCACTGGCATTGAGACAATCTATTACTAATTAAATAGACTCCCTTTGTAGCCAGACTTCCCCTTACACTGTGGAGGCAGCCAACACACGCTGTATCTTACAGTGATGTATCCACGTTGATCTCTCCGCTATCTTTACTGCAGTTGGTGTTGTTAACAGCACTTGGTATGGACCTTCCCAATGAGGACTGGACCAGTTCTTCCTCTTAATCACTCTGATGAACACCCAGTCTCCTGGCTAGACTACTGGAAGGCCGTCCTGTGGAAGATCAAAATTATTCGGCAGTAAATGTGTTTAAGTTATCTCTTTCTGTGTTAATGTCTTTTTCATAAAATTTGCTAATGTTTGTTCCTCATCTGCTGTTTTAGTATCCATGTCAAAATTGGTAGACGATATGGTCGTCCATAAAGTATCTCAAATGGTGTTAACCCTGATGGTGTTGGTGTTATTCTCATATACAATTTTACTAGGTCCAAACATTCAATCCAGGTTCGTTTTGTCTCTTCTATACATTTCCTTAATCTTATTTTTATTGTGCCCTTTGTCCTTTCCACTAATCCTGCACTGTGTGGGTGGTAAGCACAATGATGTTTTAACTTAATTTTCATGTGTTCTGCTACTCTTTGTACAACTTCATTTACAAAATGTGTTCCATTATCACTGTACAATGTCTCTGGTATTCCATAATACTAGACTGTATTGATAAGGTCCACATCGATTTAGTTCAATAAAGTCCATATGGACAATTTGAAAAGGATACTGTGGTTTTGGGAATTGCCCTCTCCGGGGTCTTATACTTCCCTGTGGGTTGTGTTTCAATCAGGTAACACAGGCTTTACAAAAATTTTTTGAGTATAAATTAAATCCATAGGTAGTAAAGTATTGGTCTACCATATATACCATCCCCCCTGTCGACACACCCATGTGTCGCAATTGCAGCTGCTTTGAATAAGCTTTTGGGTAGGATGGGTTTGGTATGTATACAATAAAGTCCTTTGGGGTTTGGGGTTGCCCCATTTTTCAACCACAAATGTCGTTCCTGCGCTGGTGCCTGTTGTTGCATATCCAATAAAAGGTCAGAATCTATTAATGGTTCATTGTCTGTCTGGCAGGCGATAAGAATGTATCCAAACGTTTGGAATAATAGCCAACTGGTTTATTTTTATTACCATGTTGTTGTAGCAAGACTGCACACATGAATCCCCGTTTTGTGTCCACCATGAGAGTGAATGGCTTGGCATAATTGGGCAGAGATAATACTGTGGAACTCACAAGTTCTTGTTTAAGAGCTGTAAACTGTTCTTCAGCTTCTTTATGCCACTGTATTTTGTCAGTCATATCCATTGGTATAGAGTGTATTAAATCCTGCAATTTCTGCACCATCTCTGCATAACATGGAATCTAGGCTCTGCAATAATCACAGATACCTAGAAAAGTCATCATTTCCTTTTTCTGCTTCAGGTTTTAACGGATATTGTTTGATCCGTGGTCTCCAATCAGATCGTGGCTTAATTTCGACTGGCGGAATATTTTTCAACAGTCCTACATCTGTGGGTGCTTTCACCCAGAGATGAGGAGGCAGTTTGGCCAATAAAGTCTCATCTTCCTGTGTCAACAACACAGATGTTGTTAAATTTCAATCATCCAGATCTACTTCATGTATCACCGGTGTCGTTCAAGCACTTACAAACTTGTATTTCCGATACAAGCCTGTGGATGGACTGAAATCCCACACCCACATTGCATCTGCTTCATGCCAATCAGTTGCTTCCTCAGCTATCTTAACAATTCCTCCAAGGTCCTTCCAGGACTGAGTGTCTGCCCTTATCAGTGAAATATGCGGCACAGCCTCAGGTTTTCCTCTGTACCATTTGTCTGCACTTTGGGTCAGCACTACACTACACACAGAGGTGGTTTTTCTGTCTGTGTATAAGTGTGCTACTGTCTGTAATTCTGATGGAATTTTCAGAAATCCTGCTCCATACCTTTCATCCTTTCGTGGAGTGAATAGTATAGTTATGTGTAGATCTTTAGGTGACATCATTACTACGTTCTCTGTTTTCACAGGTCATCAGACCTTCCTCCAATAATTGTTCAGTTTGTCTCAATTCCGACAGATCCAAAGAGTACTGCCAGGCCTGGGCCAAATTTGTATATACAGTAGCGGGCTGCCTTTTTTGTTTTCAGATTTCTTTCTGCGTGTATGGCGTGGTCTACATACTCTTGTAACCCAGCTGTTGGGAACGTTATCATGTGTTTGTCTACCCATGCTTGGATATCTGATCTGGAGTTGGCATGGAGTGCATTTTTCAATTGTTGTTCATACACGCTATCATTTTTCAGTGGTAGAAGACCACTGTGCACTTTAAAAACTTTTTCCATTTGATGTCGATAGTCTTCGAATGGTTCATCATCTTTCTGTTTTGTGCGATTTATTTCTGTGTAATTTGACTTCTGCTGGTATTTCTGCTTAATTCTCAGCAATAGTGCGGCCAATCGATCTTCCAATTCCTGACTATCATGGGCTAATGGAGTGTGGTCTGCCTCTGCAGGATCCCAATCTCCTTTTACATCAGCCCAATCCTTTGCCACAGTTGCCATTATGACTTGTTGAACTTCATCCCCTCTAAGATTGTAGGATTTAACCAAAGCGGTTACGTCAATAATGTACTGGGCTACATCTTCTCGTGGGGGAGTTACACCTTCCACAGTTCCATCTAGGTGATACGACTTTCTAATGTTTTCTATGTCTCGCATGAATCCCTCAATGTCAACATGAGGTGATGGTATCATGTCAACTGCTGCTTTGATATCATCAGCATTCCATGTTCGATATACGAGCATGGTTGATCGGTGCCCTGGAGTTCCTGCACGAGGATTTGGTACTTCTATCAAAGGATAGGTACCTTCCTGGTCACTGTGTTCCTCCATGGGAGGAGCTGTAGGCACTTTTGTTTGACTGCGTGTTTGTGGCTTTTCTTGTTTTTCACTTTTTACTTTAGGTCGCACCGCCATATCATACTGCGGTGGCGGCACATCATCATCCTCTGGTAGAGGAGGGTACAAATGCGTTGTTGCCGGCGGTCCAGCCGTCGGTGGTTTCTGAGGTTGTTCAGGTTCTCTGTGCTGAATTATCACATCTTCTTCTGCCTTACCTACAGCTTTCTTTTTCCTTGCTTTCTCTAATCGTCGCTTCCCACACATCCCGGACGAGCCCCCAGTCAATGTTGGGTATTTTCGCCTCCAAACATTCTTAAAACCTTTAACAAGACAAACAGAGTCAAGAACCACCAGTGAGACAGAAAGTCAAATTTAGCTCGTGAGGAGTGCAAGTCAGGCTGTACACCAAAGCTACACTAAAGTCTGGCCTGCGCTCCTGCTCTTTTATTTAGGACTTCCCTACATACATGGGCGGTACAGCTCCTAAGGGGAGGAGTGATAGCGCGTGAGCTGTTGCTGCAGAACCGCTGATTGCACAATACATTCAGGACTTTCTTGGGCTCGATTGTGTTATGTGTCGGACGCAGCTCGGAGAACCGACCAGCGTTTGAAGGACCCAGTATGAAATAAGCAGAGCACGGTACAAAGGCTAACTGAATTTAATACATAACAGTGATAATATAATAACAAAAAGGTGCGGCCTGGCGTGGTGCGCTCCCAGCAGCGCTAACGGTCCGGAGCCAGAAGCTGTTTCGGACCCAAGGACCCCGCCGACACCCCCCAGGTGGCCGCAACAACCGAGTCTGTGAAAGAAGGAACCATTATGTGAGTCCACACTCTACACACAGAACACTTAAAGGTGTACAAACAGCAAACACTTCCTGGCTTGATTACTGATCAGCTTCCCAACCTGCAGGCATGGAACATCCAGTTCACAAAACTCCACTGCAGTGGAAGCTGATACATGACTAACAAACAGCTCAATACAATAAGGTGTGAGGGACACCACATTTACTGACTGTATAACTGTTAGTCACAAAATCTAACGTACCTCAGGAAGTGTGCTGACGAGCGTGAAACCTCACCCCCTCCTCTTTCACAGACTGTGCATCAAACCTGGACGTTCTCAGCATCCGCTCCTGATGAGATGGCTCCCGAGACGACGATCTCACCCGTCTGGTCACAAGGTCGAGTCTCTGGCAAATACACACTGTGCACTCCAGTCTTAAATGCCAACATGTTCCAATCCATCCAGATGCACCACAGCTGTGAGTCCTGACGAGTCGCAGGTGATCAGGGTGAGGTCCTGACAGCCTCAGCAACACAGCCACTCAGTCCCAAATGCACGCCACCTGGGAGGAAAACCAAAAGACAGAAACAAACCGGCAGCCAGGCCCCCCCAGCCATATAACAGATTGAGATGTGTTTAAGACATCTAATGATTAATCACACTTCTTCTGACACAAGGACTAATGTATCATAATCACACTGTGGTTGGAACATTCAATTCTCTATTCTTTATCTCACTGCTCCGCTTATGGCTGCATTCTGCCTGGGTCATCTTCACATGTCCTGAAAAAGAGCTTAGCGTGCACACAGAGATACCACAACTTGCAGAAGCACATCATGTCACATATCTTAAGTAACCTTCACCCATCACATCAGTACAGTACACTTTATCAGAGCAGAGAGAACTACATTCTACCAGAGCAGAGAACACAAAACATGCATTATAAAATAAAACAGTGTATCTACAGAATAACTCCAACAATGGTCTAAGAGTCCTTCAGGTGCCTTTTGGTAAACTCCAGGTGGGCTGCCATGTGCCGTTTACTAATGAGTGGCTTCTGTCTGGCCACTCTACCACACAGGCATGATTGGTGGATTGCTGCAGAGATGGTTGTCCTTCTGGAAGGTTCTCCTCTCTCCACAGAGGAATGCTGGAGCTCAGACAGAGTGACCACCAGGTTTTTAGTCACCTCACTTACTGAGGCTCTTCTCCCCTGATCGCTCAGTTTCGATGGGTGGCCAGCTCTAGGAAGAGTCCTGGTGGATCCAAGCTTCTTCCATTTACATATGATGGAGGCCACTGTGCTCACTGGGACCTTCAAAACAGCAGAAATGTTTCTGTATCCTTCCCTAGATCAGGCGCAGATGAACATGTAGCCACAAGGGCATAAGAACACAGACCACAAACAGACAGGAAGCACAAGACAACACCCCCCCACCCACCCCCAGGCCATGGGAGATGGAAGGGTTGGGGTAGAAGTAGGGTTAGTAATAGTGAGTTAAAAAAAAACCCTGTCATGAAAATTTGATTCATTTTGTGATGGGAGCACAAAAAAAAAAACGTGAGACTGGGCTGGCAGTGCACACTGTTTGGCCACACCCTGTTCTAGTACTTTCCACACACCTGTTTCTAATCTGTGGCTCATCACCAGGGTGTATTCAAAGTGCTTTACAAATAATGCCTCACATTCACCCTGATGTGAGGGTGCTGCCATACAAGGTGCTCACTACACACCGGGAGCAACAGTGTGACCTTGCCAAAAGGCCCTTAGTGATTTTCCAGTCAGGCTGGGATTTGAACCGAGGATCTTCTGGTCTCAAGCCCAACACTTTAACCACTAGACCATCACCTCCCTTGCATTTGTGTCCAGACGTCTCTGACCACCAAGTCTGATACTGTCTAGAACTCAAACAGCAGAATTCTGAAGCAACTGAAGACCTCTAATATTAATGTGTGGCTAACCAGAAGACAAGGCATCACAGTAATCAGTTCTAGCAGGAACTTTGACCATTAGAACTGTCATGTGCATGGGCGCTTGGTTCCATCTTCTCTGGATGGCATATTGGACATTTCTCTGTTATTGGTATCATGGCCAAAGCAAATGGTCACCCCACTGAGTCCGATCTCCTTGAGGTGTCTTCCTTCAATGAAAAAATGCCCAAAGGAGTCCCCCCCCTCGCCCCCCCATTACCACTGTTACCTAGGTGCTTGCTCGGGGGGGGTTGGTAAGGTGAGCTCTTACCCTGAAATAACCGATGTTGGGATTTGGCTGACCTTCAGTCATTCCACCAAGTTTGGTTGAAATAAGAAAATCTTTGAATTACGTTGTTCACAAACAAACACATGCATAAAATAAGAAACACAATCACTCAAACAATCAGACACGGTTTAAACAAACAAAAATACCCGATATAACTATTTAGAAAATATGTTTACACATCCAAACATATGGTAAGGAAGGAATCTTCTGATACTTTTGGTACACAGTTAACAAGTACAAACAGGTTCTGTCATACTGTTCCCCTGTTTACACCTTTAGCGTATCACAAGTTTGTCGTTTTTTCCAGAACTCACGAGCTGATGAGTGTTATCATAGCTGATAGGAAAATAAGACCTATGGTAATGTGGCCTTCCTGGTTTAATTTGTATACTCCGAACAGCACTTTTATATTTAGGAAGCTCACACAGGACGTCCCGTCAAATTCTGTTTCTCCTTCACTTGCAGAAAATTACGCTTGCTTTTCTAATGAGACGTACTTCGGGCATGGCTTAAATTTGTGGTGATGATGATCCGGTGCACAACTACAAAAATAGAATGACAGATTGACAGAAACATGCTTTTATGATTTCCCACTCCCACCCTCTCATTTTTATTTTTTTTTTTAACTAAATCGCTGAAATTATTGAGCAGAAAGGAGTGTGAGCTTAATCCACTGATGGATTCATTGCCAGTAAAGGGGCGCTGAAAACTGTATTTGCCTGACCCGAGGTCTGACTGACTGGAAACAGCACAAACGAAACCACTGAATTGTTCATAAGGGAGAAATCGATACGGGCACTGATGGAAAAATGCCACAAAAATGAGAAATGGGGAGAAAAAAACAACAAAGACAGCAGCAGCAAAGGAAATGGGCAAAAACAAAACTGATATTGAGATTTCAACTGAAAGATGACAAACACGGAAAAAGAGATCAGTCAGTTTTGTTGGGTTTCGTGGGAAGTTTTGTTTTCAGCGAGGTCTCCCCTTCTCTGACCACAGCAGTGGTCTGGTGACGGTCACGGTGCGGCTAGAGCCTCAGCCCGTTCCACTTTCTTGGAAGCGTCATCTTGACCACATGAAGAGAAAGAGGGAATACCGTACCGGCCTGTTTTTAAAGAAGGAGGACCTGGAAGAACATCTGTAGCAGCACGCAGGCGGGAAACCTTTACAGGCATTGAGAATACAAATGGCGTCTTGCGTTAGCAAAATGAGGTGGGGTAGCGATCATTGTCGCCAACAGCTAACAGGAATAGCATGTGTATGGGTGTGCATGTAATTATACTTTTTGTGGGAAAAGAAATTTGTTTTTACCGTCACTGGTGGGGAATGTCATCCTTGGTGGGGACACAATGTGTGTCATGACGTAATCTCTAACTTTTAGGGTTATAATAGGTTTTTGGGTTCAGACTGCGGTGTTGGAATCGTTGTGGTGATTGTGTGATATCAGTTTAACTCTGTGTCAGTGAGACAGACTGGGGAATTGATATTTTTAAAATTTTTAAAACTGAACCACAGCTGTTTGTCTAAGTGCACATGATTTTAAAAAGTTTGGATTTTGCCAAGCAAATTTTTTAAATTAAATATTAATATGATTATTTGTCCTGGTCCTGATGTCCAAAACCCATTTGAAGTCAGAAGGAAAATCTGTTTAATCTGTATTTGCTAATACTTAAAGGGGTCACATTGCACAAAATGGATTTTTATCAAGTGCTTATGTTGTGTTGGGATTTCATGAGAAACAACCTTCAAGATAACTGTGTGTGTGCAGATCAGCTGGTCCCTCCATTACAAACCTGGACTTGCACAATATAATTTTTGAAACAATATGCCCAGTCCAGAATGACAGATTTTGACCCTGCACATCGGCAAATCAGCAGAAGCGAGGTATTGTTGTCGCTAGTGTGTGTGTGTGTGTGTGTGTGTGTGTGTGTGTGTGTGTGTGTGTGTGTGTGTGTGTGTGTGTGTGTGTGTGTAAAACTGAAAAAGAGCTGGATGGATTTCCTTCAAATTTCAAATTTCAATTTATTTTCCTTTGTATAGCGCCAAATCACAACAGAGTTGCCTCAAAGCACTTCACACAGGTAAGGTCTAACCTTACCAACCCCCAGAGCAACGTGGTAAGGAAAAACTCCCTCTGAGGAAGAAACCTCGAGCAGACCAGACTCAAAGGGGTGACCCTCTGGGCCATGCTACAAACATAAATTACAGAACGATTCACGGACAAATATACAAGAAATGCTATTGGCGCACAGGATAGGAGGATCGCCAACACGAATACAACTCCCATCTCTGGATGGAGCTGCACCTTAAACAGAGAGAAAAAACAGAATCAGGCATCAGAAAGACAAAAAATACTGTTTAATTTGCCAGCATTAAACAACAAGAAAAACAGAAGAAGTACTAAGGTGATCGCCGGCCACTAGCCCTAAACATCACTAAAAGATCCAGAATTTAGGTGAAGTTGAGGCTGCAGCCCGCTGCAATTACTAATAACATGAATTAAAAGAGTAAAAAGCATAAAACAAAACTGTACCAGTATGCTAGCCATATGAAAGGGAAAAGAAGTGTGGACTTGAAAGTCTCCACAGAATCTGACTGTTTTATTGACGCAGGGAGATCATTCCACAGAACAGGGGCACGATAAGAGAAAGCTCTGTGACCCGCAAACTTCTTATTCACCTTAGGGACACAAAGTAGCCCTGCACCCTGAGAACGTAAAGCCCGGGCCGGTATGTAAGGTATAATTAGGTCAGCTAGGTAGGGAGGTGCCAGTCCATGAATAATTTTATAGGTTATTAGCAGAACCTTAAAATCTGATCTCACTGGGACAGGAAGCCAGTGAAGGGATGCCAAAATGGGTGTAATGTGGTTGTATTTTCTGCTTCATGTCAAAAGTCTGGCTGAAACATTTTGAACCAGTTGGAGACCCCTAATGCTAGACTGCAGTAAACCAGAAAATAGAACATTGCAGTAGTACAATATAGAAGAGATAAATGCATGGATCAGGGTCTCAGCATCAGCCACAGACAGGATGGGACGAATCTTCGCTATATTTCACAGGTGGAAGAAAGCAGTCCTAGTAATATTTCTAATGTGGAGGCCAAAGGACAACGAAGGATCAAAAATTACCCCAAGGTCAAGGAAAATGTGTTCTGAAAAATATCCTTTTTGTTTATCTCGACAACCAAGAAGCCTAGATGGATGACCTAATGCTTATCTTGATCAGCGAGGTATTTGTGAATGATTGGTATGAATGACAGAAGTCATAATGAAGTCATGCATAGTCAAAAACACCATTACAATTTGTACATCGTGGTTTATTGAGTGCACAGAGGGGATGTATCAGGATCTGGGTCCAAATAGCCTGAAGCTACATGTCAGGTCTGGGAGCATGTGGTGGTGCTGTACAGTGTCACATCCACCACTCTATGGAACCGTCTTGGATACTAGATGGCAACCAACCAGACAGACAGCTGGTCCAGCCTCACATTTTTAAAGTAGTTCAGGTAATGTGGCAGGTTGACTGTGAACATAAGGGTCAACATTTCCATCCCTGATGTCTATGTGTGTCAAAGTGCCTTTGAGAAGATTAGATTAGATATAAATTTATTAATCCCTTGGGGAGGCGCTCTCAGTGAAATTGAGGTTCCAGCGGCATTGTATAGCAGCACACAGAGTATCAAAAGTAAAAGTAAAAAAGAAAAAACGTTTGCAATATAAATACACAATATAAATGCCAGACATACTGATTTACTGGCTACTACTGTTCCTCTCATTCCCAACCTCTGTCTTCCTGTTAGTGCTATGAAAAATACTGAAGCATGGATTCCTTCAGGTGTTAAGGTCTGTGCCTTGCATAGAAGAGTTTTTTTCCCTTGAAAAATTCCCAATTATCTTTGGCCTGCAAAAACTTTCGTCAAAACGCAGTTATTTCTAGCTTTGTTATAATCATGTCTCATTGCCGAGGAAGATCATGACTTGATTGATTCCTGGATGGGAGTTTACATACAGCGTCAATCTAGAGACACCTGTGGATGGGTTTGTTTAACATGGGAATGCCATTGCACGCTGACAAACACATGGCACTTGACAGATCCTTAGCCTGGTCCAGTGGCTGAGAAATCCCATACAATCAGGGTCTGAGGACCTGCTGCAGCTTTACCCGTCTCGTGTTCACGGTTCTTGTTGGGCCTATTTGTTTTTTTATTTTACAGATTTTACAGTAGCACATACATACATACATACATACATATACATATATATATATATATATATATATATATATATATATATACACACACACACACACATATACCTAATACATACTCATAAGAACAAATAGAAAAGAACAAAGTACAGACATTTGAGATTAATCAATAAATGGAATTTTCTCATCACAACAAAATAAATAATAATGCCCAATCCAAAAGAAATAATACCAAATCAATAAACTTAATTGTCCATACTGTAACGAGAGATTGTATTATTTTTATAAAGTTTTTAAAGCTGACTAGAGTACTGCATAATTTAATATGTTCAGGACCGATGTTCCAAATGTTTACACCTTTTACAGAAACAGTGACTTTTTACAGTAGTTCAAGTCTTTAATTTATCAAATAATAATATTTCACCCCCAAAAGCAATCCCCTACTTTATCCATTACCCAAGTGTCATCACATGGACAAGAGGTTGGATTTTGACACCCCTTTGAATGTTGAATTCTAGGAAAAAAAACCCCATCAGCTCTTATTTTCCAAGATATACACTATATCTTTAGTGATCCAATATCTGCACTTGCAGCTGCTGTTAGTCAAACATACAATCCCCATGTTTTAACAGTTTTAAGTGCGCATAATTTACCACTTGAAAACGGAGTCTTAGTTTCCAGAAAGTATATTTCCATTCTTTTACTATTCAAACAGATTTGCTCTCTTGTCTCCAGGTTTGGATTGTTTGTGAAACCTTGAATTACACACAGCTATTCTGGGTATTTCCCTAAATTGGTTTCTCTGGTTTTATTAAATATGACCAATCAAAAGTGCATCAGAGAGCGAGAAAGAGAGAGAAAAAAAACCTCAACATCCTTTCTCAACATACAGTAAAATTAAATATTTTATGTGCTCTGGAGACACTCTGAGGTTATTCCGTGCATGCTTACAGTGTTAAATCAGTGTAATCGTAATGCTATTGAGTCGATCCTGTCATCTCCCTGAACCACACACAGCATATGAATGATACTGGAAATGGCCGTAGTATTATTTAAACATGTAATATGAACTAGTTATGAAATTCTACTTATGAAATTCCTCTCTGGCCACTGTCACTCTCATATTTGGATTTAGGAATAAATTTGTGCATAACTGATAATGCTTTACCTTTTATGGTCAAAATGTGAATTAACAGAACAAGTGTCCAAGGAAGAAAATTCATTCATCCTGGGTCTCTGAGGCCAAGGCCAAGACCGAGACAGAAGTCGAGTCCAACACTTACGCCACAGCATCCGATGCCAAGTGTTATACAGTCTATCATAGTTGCCGAAGCCAATTCCCGTGAACTCATGCATAATTTCAAGCCACAGATAAGTGAGTGGGCCATGGCCTTATAGAACCTTTAGTGTACTTTAATGACGGAATATATTGGGATCAGAGAAACGCAGTAATGCCGGTAATGCGTTACTTAGTAACGCGTTACTCTAATGTGACCACTTCTTTCAGTAACGAGTAATGTAACACGTTAATCTTTCAAATCAGTGATAAGATTAAAGTTGCTTCTCCGAGTCACTGTGTTATTATTGTTTTTGTATTGTGAGTCAATCACAGCTTTAAAACAGGTGTCCTGACAAGATGCAGGGGGAGGTCTGAACTGTTCACTTTCAGCGAGCTGTGCAGCTCATGCAGCTCCAAGCTGAAAAACAGTTGTCTCTCAAAGTGCGGTAACGCTCAGAGCTGTGGTTTTCCAGACATTTTTATGCTTTTTTTTTCTTTAAAACTCTGTGCTGCTCTGTGTGTGTCTTCGTTAAAAACAGCTGATCCGCTTTTTTTCCATCCAAATGCAACTAAGTCTCTTTCTGAGGACGACATGACGTAAAAAAAAAAAAAAAAAACGCTGATAAAACCTTCTTACATGTCAGTTTGGTCATGTTGTGTTTTCTGCACAAATAAACGTTATCCATTCTTCTGCTCAAACAGCAGCCAGGGGTGAATCCATGACGGAAGGGAGCGTGGGCAGGAAGTGGGGAGGACGTGGCTCCCCGCAACAGGCTGAGACTAAAGGTCCACTTTTGAAGACATTTTTTCATACTACTACTAATACTAATACTACTTAATAATAGTAATAATAATTTCAACAACTAAAATGTTTAGAAAGAATTTAAATGTTAGAAAGAATTTAATAGTTACATTTATAAACAATGTAGGTTAGAAATGGTAAGATTTACCATTACAGTGCTGTCAACATTTAAATATCAGGTCAAGAAAGGTGTCTTTATTTTATTTTTTATTAAACAAGTATTTCTGTTCAAGAAAAGGTGACTATAACTGAGTATTGGCATAACAGGTTACTTTTAAAATTTAGTAATCAGTAAAGTATCTAAGTTACATTTTCAAGGAGTAAACAGTAATCAGAAACTGAATTACTTTTTCAAAGTAACTGTGGCAACACTGGAGACATGAATATGTTACCTTGGTAAAGGAATATAATAATGCTTGAGCAGTGACAAGGCTGATTCAGAAGATTTTGACACATTAGTACTTGTGGACGTAGCATCGCATGTGTCTGTGTGCGTGTAGTACAGTGGTGACGAGAAAATGATGTATTCAAGCATTGCGTACATGCTTGAAGTTACAGTGATGGACATTTTTTGTATGGTGAGAAGTAAACGGTGGGAAAACCAGGTTAAAAACAAGCGGCCTCAAACTGGCCTCTGCTTATCTTCAAGGCCGGACGATGCAGAGCCCAAGGCCAAGACCCAGTCACGATGAGACCTCCAGCACTCTTCATTATATTTAGCCAAACTGTCAAAAAACAGTAGATTAAGTCTATAAACAGATGAAACCCGATTTTGTGTGTGCAGAAATGCAACCTTAGAAGCCACAATCAGCAACGCTCTGGTGATGCCTCTAAAAACAGTTTAGCCATCCTCATCTAGTAGGAAACTTTTTATTTCCATGTTCAAATGCAGTAGGAAACCTAAATAAATGATCTGCAGTAGACTCACACAGTGGCTCTGTGCTGGGAAGACAGTGTTATCCAGCCAGGAGAACAGACTGGTCATGAATTGGTGTGTGGGCTACCCAGTAACTCCGCTAGTAATACAAAGCAATGGGTGGTTGAGTGGGAGAGAGTACTTATGTGTCAGGGCTGAATAAACCGTGAGGTCTGCTTGTGTAATACTTGGCAAACTTGACATGTCTAGAATCCCTTTCATTAGCTCTAATACTGGAATTAGACGGGGATGACTGTAGCTAATAACACAGGTAAAAGGTGTGTTAATGGTACCAAAGTACTTTGTGTTAGATGATCGCTGAGATGACTGAGGAATCAAACATGACTGATTTCCTTGTAATCAATAACATATAAGACACACAACACAAGTTTGAGCAGGGAGAGAATCCTGAAGGGGGCGATGCAGTCATAGGAAATGGAAACCCAAAATTTATATGATCAGTGTCGAGTAAGTCCGTTTAATTGCCAGATGCCCTTCTTGGCGCAAGTCCACATTACATGGAGAATGGACAGGGGTGGTCTTGAACCAGGAACCCTCTGATCTGGAAACAAGTGCAGTGTTGAGACAATTAGCATTTCTAAGCATATAATCATTCACTCATTCATTTTCTATACCTGCTTTTTCCATTTAAAGGTTACCGGAACATGGTACACCCTGAAGAGACTACTAGTCTATCAAAGGGCCGACACATAGACAAACAAACACATTCACACTCCCACTCACGGTCAATTTAGAGTCACCACTTGACCTACCCTGCATGTCTTTGGAAGTGGGAGGAAGCCGGAACACCCAGATGGAATCCACGTAAATACAGGGAGAGTGTGGAAACTCCAGACATAAAGGACGAGGTTGTAAGTGAACCCAGAACCTTCTCCCAGTGAGGTAACAGTGCTAACCACTGAGCCACCCTGCTGCCCTTAGCAAACTAACTAATTGGGTAATTATATCTGGTGACCAAATGATCAAAATCCTTCATCATGTAAAAGCTATCTCTATCTCTAATTAGCTAACTCTAGCTCAAATCCTATTAGTCCCATGAAAGGAAACCCTACTATTTAGACTTGCCGTTCACCTAATGTCAATTTCTGTCAAGCCGTGCTTGAAATAATTTGTACTTTGGTTGGGTTGGATTGTAAAAAATGTCATTTGTGATCTAACAAGCTAAAATAGTAGCCATTTAAGCCATATGGATGAATGGTGCAGCTGCAAGAAACAGAAGTGGTTGAAGATGGATGAGTTTAAATACTTGCTGTCAACTGTTCAAAGTAATGGAAAGTGTGGTAGAGAGTTGAAGAAAGTCCATGTATAGTGAAAGGGAAATTTATAAAATGGTAATGAATCCAGCTTCATTGTATGGTTTAGAGGTGGTGGCACTGACACAAAGACATGAGTTGGAATTAAAGGTGGCAGAGGTGAAAATCCTGCAATTTTCCATAGGAGTGACAAGAATGGACAGGATGAGGAATGAATGTATTAGAGAGACAGCTCAGGTAGGATGATTCGAGGCTGAGATGGTCTGGGTATGTGCAGAAGAGGGATGCAGGGTATATCAGGAGAAGGATACTGAAGATGGGGCCAACAGGCAGGAGGAAGAGGGAGGCCAAACAGGAGCCTTATGGATGCAGTGATTCAGGACATGCAGGTGATTGGAAGTACAGAAGAAGATACAGAGGACAGGATGAAGTGGGAACAGATGATTGGTTACTGCAACCCTTAAATGCAGCAGCCAAAAGAAGACAAGATCTCCTTACACAACTGGAGTTGCGTCAGGATAGGCATCCATCGTAAAATGTGCTAAATCAACATGAGGCTCAGTACCTGATCCGCTGTGGCCGCCCAGACTAAAATGGAAGCACTTAAAAAGTACCACACAATAGACTAAAATTACATGAAACTTTAACTCCTGCCTGCACCAGTAAGATATCTATCCAACAATATATTTTTTTATCCCTTCTTCTCAACAAAGACAGCAGGTTTATTTATTTAATTTTTGGACAGATGTTAGTTTTTGTCGCAGCTGTATTTTACCACTTGGCTGTAATATATTAGGTATTTCAGTGTGGGCCAGTAAAGCACAGTTGGGGCTCTAGCTGGCATCATAGCTTGTCACATGCATGCCAGCTACAATTAGCTTGCGTAATAGGTCGTTAAACAAAGGTTTGCTACTGTAAAAGCTGGCAGAGCTTTGTGGCCAACTCATACAATGACTGATGTGTGCTTAACCCCGTGCTTCCAACCTATAAAACTGTGCCACAGAAAATGAGTTGGTAGCCCAACACAAGGCCAAATGAAAGGTGCTGTTTCCTACAGCAGGCATTTTCAAACTCACGCTCAACTTTATAGCCGCCTGAATGAATTAATGAATGAATGAACGGTTTATTGTCATTACAAGTGCAATAAAATTATCTTCACACCCAATTACCTCAGAAATACAACAATTAATCCACAATTATTACTGGTTGAATGTAATAATGAGACACATCAGAATTAAAACAACTGCACATGTACATTTGAGTTATTTATGTACACTAAACTTTGAAACGGTCCATCATCCGAATTGAGGCAAAGTGAGTGTAAGCCGCAGAAGAGTCCTGCGCAGCAGAGCTTGGGGGGGAGGGCTGCAGTTGTGCCACGCAGCCTCCCAGAGTAGGGGTGGGCGGGGGTGTGTAACAGAAACATAAAGGAGGGGTAGGGGCGGGGGGGGCATGCGTCATGTGTGCAGATGAGTTCATATCAGTCTCTGTCCATGTGTGCGTAGAGTCTGTAGGGGAGGGCAAATGGAGAGGGAGCCAAATGCTTCACCAAGGCTGTTGAAATCCTTCTGGAGGAAAACAGCGGGGCATTTTGACCTTTGGTAGCTGATAAGGCTGCCATGTTTGTATTAGGCAGAGAGGCACAGAATTCCAATATGGCCTCTCTTTAACCATCCAGATCCAATTGTGAATATTCACAATTGGAGTCCTGTTTGTTTGTTTGTTTGTATGTTTGTTGAAACCATAATGTGTCAACAATGCATGCTCGTTTAAATCTCTTCATTGATATGTTTGATGCATGAGCTGTTTTTCTCAGAAAAACCAAGTCAAAGGTACCAAACTTAAACAAATTTGTCAAACCTAGACTTCCCATAGTTTATTCAGTTGACGCTGTGTTTAAAATAGTCCAGCTGACCAAATTCATGACATCCTGATAAACATCTCTTGGCCTGTTCAAGTGATAGTGTGTTTCCTCATGACTCACCAAGTTCATTTATTTCCCCAATTTAAGTAGGTCATGTCCACCCCAAGATGCATCACTGACAACATTATGACAAGTGTCCTTGAGCCAACTGAAAGGATAATGTGTTTATGTTACCATGGACATAGACAAACATGCACGATACTGACCAGGGCTCAGTTTCCTAAAGCAGTCTAATCTTTTAGTTTACCAAACTTACTTCGTCGACTAAGGTCAGTCACCCAACACTAGCTGTCTAATCTCCATTTCACATAGATGCTAAACTTGTAGATTAGGCATCTAAGGACCCTGTCCCACTGGCGTTTAGGAGGATTTGCGTATGGATTGCACACAAAATTGGCCCATTTTCGACAAACATCCGCAATATCCGTGTAACATGCCTGTATGAGTCGGCCATCATCCGAACATGGCCGTGATCATCCGCAGAGGCACGCATGTCCGCAGCCAGGATTTTTGAGCTGTTCAAAAATCTGGATGCGGATAATATCCGCCTTACATACTCCATAAATACTCAATTCATACACAATACATACTCACTCTATGCGCTGTATATCTGCCATTAATCGCTGATATCCGCAACTGACGGGGATTTGCGGCTTGGCAGCAGACCGGGACAGTGTGTAAAACAGATATATATCGTGCCTATCATGTCCACATCACAAACTAAAATATGTTGTAGGGAATGCATACAAATTGGCCACGAATAAAGCGTTTTTATTATATCTGCTGTGCAGCTGATTTGCGGACAATCTGTGAATGCATAACAAACATGTCACGTAAACCCAAAGTACTATATGTGGCAGAAAGTGACATACCTGCCAGTCAGTGCCGGTCCGGCTGTGTAAATCCACAAAGATGTAGCTGCTGCAATCCAGGACTTTTATTTAACACCAACAAAAGGAAGAGCTGCTGTTTTAGCCATAACTCACTCAAAAAAAAAAAAATACCGTCTCACACCCGAGCGGCTTCCTCCCTCCCGCTTCCCAAACTCATGAACAGTTAACCCTCGCATGACAACACTCTGTGATCAACTTGTCCAAGTCCAGCAAATGCTCCAGAGCCTGTATTGTTAGTGTGAATAGTGATGCCTACGGCCCAAGTGCTCTTCTTTTATGATGCAATGCAGATGCTGTGCACGCGCAACATGTGCGCGATGCATTCATAATACACTCGTAATACTGCCGTGATAATCTCAATGTGTCGGATCAGTTTTCTCACTACATGCTTTATATAACCGTGATTGTTCATCGTATATTCGCTATATATTATTAATATATCCGTAATTCATACTGGGACATTTGTCATTTTTGGCCATTTTTGTTGTGGATGACAACGAACGCCCGCAATTTGTGAACTCAATTCATGCGCAATTACTCCTCTCCCCAGTGGGACAGGGCCCTAACATTAGTCAACGATTTTTACAGATATAAGCAGCCTCGCGGGTACCGTTGCCAAGACACACCTCCAGTACACAAGAGTTTTGTTTACTTCTGGGTTGGTCGAGATCTTAGATCCACAATAAACATAATTTTACAGATAAATTATACGAAGGAATGAAAATGCAACTGTTTTACCAAGTCATTACAATATAAATATTAGAAATAATTACCTTTGAGACAATTCCAAGTGCGTTCTCCACCTCATGAAGCAAGAGAAGCTGGAGCTGCAGATAATTCCTCTGTGATTCCGGGAGCAATCAGAGATGGTTTCATCAGCCAAGTTCCGAGAGCAAATGCGTCATTGGATATGAAATAATTATTTTATATAACATGGTGTCCAGCTCCACAGAGCGCATAATCCAGCAGGACAGAGCGGGTTGCATTGCCATGACAAATTACATGGCAGTGCAAGGGTTAAATTTGTGCAAGTGTCAAGGTGCCTTAAGAGATTTTAGTCCACCAAACAAGATTAGACTGCTTTATGAAACCGGGCCCTGGTCAACA